>NW_024880463.1:0-2500 GCF_900700415.2 Clupea harengus
CACTGTTCCACACCTTCAACCAGGCGCTGGAGGAGACGTCCTCACAGGTATACACACACACGCACACACTCACACACACTCACACACTCTCACACACACACACACTCACGCACGCACGCACGCACACACACTCTCACACACACACACACACACACACACACACACACTCACACACACACACACACACACACACACGCACATGCACACACAAACTCACACACACTCACACACACACTTGCTTGCTTGTAGTTGTCCATCGAGGCCGATGATGACGTCCACTTCTGACTCTCAACGGTGAGTTTTCTGGTGGCTGTATAGTCCTATCCTGGATCCACAGGTCTTGTCGCAGGTGGGACATGCGAATGTAGTAGTGGTGGTACTGGCAACCTTGGTTGTTTTTCTTGTATGCCTTCTTTCTTGCCTTTCCTGTCTCCTGGCTGTCCTGTCCTCCTCCAGTGCTTTGGTCCCGTCTTGGCACATCTGACGCCAGGTGTTACGGTCAGCAGCCAAGCCCTCCAGGTCCCCAGGCCTGATTTTGCACTTCTTTAGCGCTGTTTTGATCTGGTCTTTATAGCGCTTCTTCTGCCCTCCAGCAGAGCGTTGGCCTTGGGCGAGCTGGCCATACAGCACTTTGTGAGGCAGCCGATTGAGGGGCATCCTTATAACGTGCCCCAGCCATCGTAGCTGGTAGTGGGTGATGGTGGCCTCAATGCTCCTACAGCCTGCTCTCCTGAGGATCTCGGTGTGTGGCACTCGGTCACGCCAAGTGATTCCTAGCATTCGCTGGAGACAGCGGATGTGAAAATGCTCCAGGGACTTCACATGGCGGCTGTAAGTGACCCATGCTTCACAACTGTAGAGGAGGGTGGTGATGCAAACTGCTTGATACACAGAGATTTTTGTGTAGTGATATAAGTTCTTGTTTTGGAAGACCCGGCGCCTGAGTCTCCCAAAGGCAGCTGATGCTTGATTGATTCTGTTCTGGACCTCATTGTTGATGTTATTGTCCTCAGAGAGGATACTCCCCAGGTATTTGAATGATGGTACTACAGACAGATTCTTACCAGTGATGTTGAAGATGGGTGGCGTGGGTGGGATGTTGGTGCTCCACTGACAGACTACCTCTGTTTTGGTGATGTTGATGGTCAGCCCCATCCTGCTGTAAGCCTTCACAGCTGCATCCAGGACAGCCTGGAGGTCTTGTGGAGTGTGAGCCACAAGAGCGCAGTCATCTGCATACTGCAGCTCAAGGACCCTCACTCTGTGCAGCTTGGTGGTTGCTTGCAGCCTCCTGATGTTAAAGAGGTTGCCATCTAGCCTATAGACCACTGTCACCCCGCTGTTGTCCTCAATTTCCTTATGGAGAAGCTGGGTGACGCATAGGAGGAAGATGTTAAAGAGCACTGGTGCTAGTACACACCCCTGCCTGACCCCTGTGCACACAGGGAAGGAGGCAGACTCTTGTCCTCCTATTGTCACCCTAGCATTCATACCATCATGGAACTGTCGGAGGATGTTGACAAACTTGCTAGGGCATCCAAACCGGAGCAGGATGTCCCACAGTAGGTCTCTCTGCACAGTGTCGAAGGCTTTGGAGAGGTCGACAAAAGCCATAAACAGGTCTTGATGTTGCTCCCTGCACTTTTCCTGAAGTTGCCGGGCTGTGAAGACCATGTCGACTGTACTCCTGTTCTTTCTAAAGCCACACTGTGATTCTGGGAGCAATGACTCTGTGATGTTGTTGAGTAGCCTCTGCAGCAACACCTTGGCCAGGACCTTACCAGCAACAGCAAGGAGGGATATACCCCTGTGGTTGCCACAGATGGTCTTGTCACCTTTGTTCTTATATATGGTGACAATTTTGGCATCCCTCCATTACTGTGGGATGTTTTCATCAGCCCATACTTTAGTGATGTGTTGATGTAGCGCTCTTGTACAGAGGTAACCACCCTGTTTAAGCAGTTCCGCAGGGATATTGTCCATGCCAGGGGACTTGTTGTTCTTCAGAGAGCGGACGGCTGACAGAACCTCCAGGAAGGTTGGGGGTTGGTTAAGGATGTCAATCGGTGGAAGTTCAGGCAGTTGATCCAGGATGGTGTGGTCTGCTTCAGAGTCCTGATTAAGCAGGGTATTAAAATGTTCAGCCCACCTCTCCAGTACACTGCTCTGGTCTTTTAGGACTCTGAGCCCATCTGCGGTTTTAAGGGGAGTGATGCAGTGGTTTGTTGGGCCGTAGATAGATTTGACTGCATTGTAAAAGTTATGCATATCATTTCTATCAGCGAAAGACTGGATTTCCTGTGCCTTCTCTGTCCACACTTGTTTTGCATTGACCGTAGGGTCTTTTGCACTTCACGCCTCGCCCTCTGCCATTGCTGCCTGGCGGTGCTCGATGAGGGGTTTTTCAGGGTTGCCTGGTGTGCTTTGTGCATGGCGTTCAGTGAGTTACGGATGGTGTCCGAGTTATTGTCAAACCAGTCCTGGTGGTTTTTGGTCTTAT
>NW_024880463.1:7500-10000 GCF_900700415.2 Clupea harengus
TCTCAGACAGCAGTGTGTGTGTGTGTGTGTGTGTGTGTGTGTGTGTGTGTGTGTGTGTGTGTGTGTGTGTGTGCAGGCGGAGTTGAGACGGCTCTCCTCGGCCCTATCAGACAGCAGGTCCCAGCTGCAGCAGAAGATGATTGGCTCCTTGGACAGACCCACCTCCAGACAGATGGAGGTAAGAGCCAATCAGATCGCTGCTTTGACCACTTCATCATGGCTGAATTACAGAAACAGAATGAGGAGCTTCTGTGTAGGACGGGGGGTCAGGGTTAGGGATGTGTACCTGTCTCTCACACACACACACACACACACACACACACACACACACACACACACACACACTCACACGCACACACACTCACACACAATGTTGGTAAACCTTGAGTGTGTAATGGTTTGTCCTCCACACAGACACACACACTCACACACACACACACACACACACACACACACACACACACACTCCCTCCCCAGGGTTAGGGATATAAACCTGTCACACACACACACACACACACACACACTCCTCCCAGGGTTAGGGATATAAACCTGTCTCACACACACACACACACACACACACACACACACACACACACACACACACACACACACACACACACTCCTCCCAGGGTTAGGGATATAAACCTGTCTCTCTGCCAGACGGTGCTGGAGTCGGAGGACAGCCTGCGTGAGTTTGAGCAGCGGGTTCAGGACCTCAGGAGCCGAGGAGACACTCTCCAGCTGGACCAGGCCTCCTGTCAGGAGCTGCTGAAGCTGCAGGTACACACACACACACACACACACACACGCACGCACGCACACGCGCACGCACGCACACACTCACACACACTCACACATACACACACACACACTCTCTGTCAGAACACACACTCTCTCTCAGAACACACACTCTCTCAGAACACACACTCTCTCTCTCAGAACACACACTCTCTCAGAACACACACTCTCTCTCTCAGAACACACACTCTCTCAGAACACACACTCTCTCTCTCAGAACACACACTCTCTCAGAACACACACACACTCTCTATGAGAACACACACACACTATCTATGAGAACACACACACACTCTCTCTCCGTCAGAACACACACTCTCTCTCTCTCTCAGAACACACACTCTGTCTCTCTCTGTCAGAACACACACTCTCTCTCTCTCTTTGGGCCGATGTTCCCCTGTTCTGCAGTGTGTGTGTGTTCTCTGTGTCCGGGCCGATGTTCTGTCCTGTTCTGCAGTGTGTGTGTTCTCTGTGTCCGGGCTGAGAGGTTCTGTCCTGTTCTGCAGTGTGTGTGTTCTCTGTGTCCGGGCTGATGAGGTTCTGTCCTGTTCTCTTCCCCGGTTCTGCTCAGGACTCGTACGAGGAGCTGGTCCAGATGGTGGGGTGTCGGCGCGGCGAGCTGACCCAGGAGGTGGCGCTGAAGGCCCGATACGAGCGCGCGCTGCAGGACCTGGCGGAACTGGTTCACACGGCGCAGGACAAGATGGCCGCGGACCAGAAGATGAGTGTGGGCTCTGTGATCGAGGTGCAGGTCCTCCTGGACAAACACAAGGTAAGAGTCCAGCAGAACCTTAGAGTTCATCAGAACTAACCTTAGAGAACTCTGTTCTAAAGTGTTCTAAAGACACAGAACTCTATTCTAAAGTGTTCTAAAGTGTTCTAAAGACACAGAACTCTATTCTAAAGTGTTCTAAAGTGCTAAAGACACAGAACTCTATTCTAAAGTGTTCTAAAGTGTTCTAAAGACACAGAACTCTATTCTAAAGTGTTCTAAAGTGTTCTAAAGACACAGAACTCTATTCTAAAGTGTTCTAAAGACACAGAACTCTATTCTAAAGTGTTCTAAAGTGTTCTAAAGACACATAACTCTATTCTAAAGTGTTCTAAAGTGTTCTAAAGACACATAACTCTATTCTAAAGTGTTCTAAAGTGCTAAAGACACAGAACTCTATTCTAAAGTGTTCTAAAGTGTTCTAAAGTGTTATAAAGACACATAACTCTATTCTAAAGTGTTCTAAAGTGTTCTAAAGACACAGAACTCTATTCTAAAGTGTTCTAAAGTGTTCTAAAGACACAGAACTCTATTCTAAAGTGTTCTAAAGTGTTAAAGACACAGAACTCTATTCTAAAGTGTTCTAAAGTGTTCTAAAGTGTGAAAGACACAGAACTCTATTCTAAAGTGTTCTAAAGTGTTCTAAAGACACAGAACTCTATTCTAAAGTGTTCTAAAGTGTTAAAGACACAGAACTCTATTCTAAAGTGTTCTAAAGTGCTAAAGACTCAGAACTCTATTCTAAAGTGTTCTAAAGACACAGAACTCTATTCTAAAGTGTTCTAAAGTGTTCTAAAGACACATAACTCTATTCTAAAGTGTTCTAAAGACACATAACTCTATTCTAAAGTGTTCTAAAGTGTTCTAAAGACATATAACTCTATTCTAAAGTGTTCTAAAGACTCAGAACTCTATTCTAAAGTGTTCTAA
>NW_024880463.1:15000-22500 GCF_900700415.2 Clupea harengus
GTCTCCCTTAGAAAACAAAAGGGCAGTCTTGGCCCACATCAGGATTGAGAACTGAAATAAAAGCATTCACTGCAATTGCCCCATGCAAAATTCTCCATTGTAGGTCCCCCTGCTTTTTTGGGTAAGGGTGATTTGTACAATGCTCGCCACTGAGGTCTTACAACATCCCCTATCTGTAAAACAGAACGCCAGGGTGTATCTACCCTCTTGTCCAGAACCTTCTTGTTAAACATCTTTACACACAGTTTATACACATCTTTGCCAGTTGCCTGTTTTGGACCAAGGAAAAATCAAATTTTCAGAACTGCAACAAAAACCAGTACATCCTGTTAGGTTAGGGGATAGGATAAAATTGGGGAAAGGGTCCTTGCAGTCGGGGCTGCACAACCCCCTGACGTAGTCCCCCCAACATTTCCCTCTCCTCTCTTGTTAGCAAGGCCCACCAACTCTTGAGCAATTGGGCTACAATTCGGGTGGATCGCATCCCCAAGTGATCCGCTACATTTCCACTGTTACGCAGATCTGGTCCAGCCAACTGCAGTAAATCCCCCAGGGTTGTAACTCCAGCCTTGACGAGAGTATATTCCAAA
Organism: Clupea harengus; assembly: GCF_900700415.2. Classification (NCBI taxonomy): domain Eukaryota; kingdom Metazoa; phylum Chordata; class Actinopteri; order Clupeiformes; family Clupeidae; genus Clupea; species Clupea harengus. Next base: position 15,591 of record NW_024880463.1, read on the forward strand.
TTGGGAAGAGGCTTTTCCGCAGCTATATCCAGGGCTGAACCATGGATCAACGGCTCCTTTAAAAGCCAGTGCAAGGACATTACGCTCCTCGTTTGCTGCACTGTAAAAGAGACCAGACTTTAAAAAGATTGCGATAAAACACTGGGAATTTGCTTAAATTCAATGTCTTTGGGTCCATCCAAACTAAAGGCCTATCCAGCCCCAGACCATCAAAAGTCTGTAAAATGGCACAAGCTGCATACTTCCAATTAGAATCCACCGTTCCAGTGAGCAGACGTTGCAGAAACTGCACACGAAAAGCAGCTGTTCTGCTTTGCAGTTGAACAAGTCCATGCCCACCTTCCTCCTTAGGTAAAAACAGAACACTCTGTGGTACCCAGTGTAATTTGTCCAGAAAAAGTCCACTAGGATTGACTGGATCTTTGATAGGAGGTGGGTTGGAGGATCCACACAGGCAAGACGATGCCAGAGGGAGGATGCCACCAAGTTGTTGACTATCAGAACACGCCCTTTGTAGGACGTTTTATGAAGTAAAAATTTCCATTTATCCAGGCGGGCCTTTATCTTTTCAACAACCCCTTCAAAGTTTTTTTTGAATGAACAAATCATTCCCTAAAAACACTCCAAGATATTTAAAGCCATTCCTGGTCCAAGTTAAGCCATCTGGGAGACTTGGCTCCCATCTGACCAATTTCCAACAAGCATTGCAACACTTTTCAACCAGTTTACTTTCGCAGACGACACACCTCTAAAATCATCAAACATTTTCAACATCATATTTATGTCCCTCTGGCCACTAACCAGCACTGCAACATCATCAGCATATGCTGACAGCTTAAAAACATGATCACAGTTTGGAATTCCCACCCCAAGTAAATCCTTCCTTAATTTGACCAAGAGGGGCTCTATAGCCAAAGAGTACAGCATTCCAGACAAAGCACATCCTTGCCTTACCCCTCTGTGAACCTTAAAAGGAGCACACAAGTCACCATTGACCTTAAGTATACTTTGTATGCCACAGTACAGAACTTGAATTTTGTTAATAAAATCAGGACTAAATCCAAAAGCTGCCAGAGTACTCCATAAATAACTGTGATCCACTCGGTCAAAGCTTTTTCCTGATCAATTGACACAAGACCAAATTCCAGGTTAAAAGACTTACCTAAGTCAACTATGTCTCTGATAAAAGAAATGTTGTTCTGTATCAGCCTACCTGGCACACAGTAGGTCTGGTCAGGGTGAATCACCTGCCCCAAAACGTCACCCAGTCTGATTGCCAGAGCTTTAGAGAGCAGTTTATATTCCGTACACAGGACTGACACGGGTCTCCATGACCTGATATCACTCAGGTCACCTTTCTTTGGTATCAGAGTGAGCACTGCTCTTCGGCAGCTCAGTGGCAACTGTCCCTCAGAGAGGCTGTCACTGAGAACAGTCAACACATCTGTACCCAATTCTGCCCAAAAGGACTTATAAAAGGCCACCGGTAGGCCGTCCAGTCCTGAAGCCTTCCCGGAGTCCATAGTTTGGAGGGCACTATACAGTTCCTCAAGGGTCAGAGGCCTTTCAAGGTCTGCATTAGCCTCTTCGGACAACTGTGGCAAATTGTTAAGAAAGGCACTGTTATCAACCCCATCCTGTGGGATTTCTTTCTTATACAGCTCCTTGTAAAAGCTGACTGCTCTTTTACGTATCTCTGCAAAGTCAGACATGAGTACTCCGTCTTCTGAACGTAGGGCATGGATTAATCTTTTTTGTCCATTCTTTTTTTCTAAATTAAAAAAGAATTTGGAAGGTGCATCCATCAGCTCCACGCTTTGGAAACGGGACCTGACCAGAGCTCCCTGTGCCTTTAACCCTAGTAGGTCAGCCAATGATTTCTTTTTAGCTTTAAGATCCTTAGTGTGGGTCTGATTTCCCGTCTGATCTGCAGAATTTTGGAGCTCAGTTATTTCATTTCTAAATTTCTCATTAAACGAGTTATGTCGCTTGTGACATAGGCCGTATACTCTTGGCATAACAGTTTTATTTGTGCCTTTGCACAATCCCACCACTGTTGCAGTGATTTAAAAGATGCTTTGGATGATCTAAAATCATTCCAAAAATAATGAAATACATCTCTAAAATGACCATCACATAATAAATTAGTGTTAAAATGCCAGTAAGCACTCTTGGGCTTGACAGCACTTATGGACAGGGAGCAAATGACCAAACTATGGTCCGAAAACCCAAATGGAACAATATTGCAATTCGTAAACATACTACGTTGGTGTTTAAAACTGTAAAATCTGTCCAGTCTTGCTAAAGACAAGAGGTTATTGAAAGAATGAACCCATGTGTACTGTCTTTGTTCCTTGTGAAAAAGTCTCCACATGTCAACAAGGTCATTTGATTTCATAACCTCTATGAGCCGCCGGCGCGAGGGCATATGGGGCTCTATATGGTTCCTGTCAATCATTTGTTCAGTGCAGTTAAAATCTCCTCCCAGGAGTAAAATATCCTCAGGATCACAACTACTTAACACAGTATTCAAAGTAGTTAAGAAGACCATTCTGTCGGTTGCCTTGGTAGGTGCATAAACACAAAGAAAAACAAAGAAAATATTCTCAAATTGGGCCCTGACTTTTAAAAGTCTCCCTTTCACTATTTCCTCAGCCTGGTAGGAAATAGGCGTAAAAGAACGAGAAAATAAAATGGCAACCCCACCACTATTAGATGTGTTGTGACTTAAAATAGATAGGCCATCAAATTCTTGTGCCCAATCTGCTGCATTGGATGTGTCAGTGTGTGTTTCCTGAGCAAGTAAAACATCAACTCTGTTTTGTCTGATTGACTCAAACACTGCAGCTCTTTTGCTTCTCTCCTGGCGCCATTAAGGTTCAGAGAAGCTGTGCGAACTTCAATCATGATAAAAAAAAAAGATATATACGAATTGTGTACACACTAGCATCATAAAACACGGAAAAATTGGCTTGAACATTAAACATCACTATTGCTTAACAAGACGTTAAGCTTAGTCAGAAATTTCTTCAGACGATAAGTCTCTTGACCAGTGAAGCACCCCTCACTCATAAAAGAACGTGTTTTTGTCATAAACTTTTCCACGTCAGGGAAATAGTCATCAATCCGAACATTCCGTATGTGTTTTGTTTCTTTTAAAAACGATCTGATATCTTCCACTTCATAATTCCGACTGGAGACCCCACTCGGACGTAAGCTACAGGTTAAACTGCAGTCAGAATAATCACTTTCGCTCTCATTATCGGTTGTGTTTGGAGAAATGTAACTGTCACCCTTTTTGGCATTCTTTTGGTTCACACGGACCCGTTTCCTTTTACTGATCGGTACTTTAAAAACAGTCCCCTCCATTTCCATGAAGGACATTTCACTGAGACATTCATTTGGGGTCAACTTCTGATCACCAATGACAACAGAATTCTCACTACTCTGCGAGTTTTGAGTATTTTCAGGCTCGGGATTGTCCACATTGTTCCCCCCAGATGATGTGGCTGAATTACCTTCCTCCTGTGTATGATTCGAGGAATCCCCCGTCATTTCTGACACAACTACTCCTGCTAGTTCCTGGGGCTCTACTGCCTTGGCTGATTCACCAGCACTGGACTGGTCGGGGGCTGTATCCCCAGCACTGGATGTTCCAGTCTCAGCAGACTGCGCCTCACCCCCATTATCATTAGGCTTACTGGTGTTTTCACTTTGTTTGTTGCCATTATCCGGTTTCCCCTTTTTATCGGGACAAGCACGTACAAGATGCCCCGTTTGGCCACAACCGAAACACTTCATCAAACTCGTAGTAGCATAGACAACATAATTAAAATTGTCCATATTTACGTTCAGTGTCAAGTCCAGCTCATCCTTATTATCTTTCAAGACCATGTATACAAATCTCCTGAAAGACACAATATGTTTCAAGAGCGGGGATTTGCTCGCCATTGGAATCTTTTTAATCGTTGATACTAATTTGCCATAGCGTGACAACGTTTGTTCCAGAACCTCATCCTTAATGAAGGGGGGAACATTAGACAAGGTTACTTTCTTCGATGGAGTAGAAAGAGGAAGAACAGGGGTAAAAATGCCATCCACACTACTATTCCATTCTCAATCAAATCATTAGCGAAGTCAACCGTTCGCAGAAACAGAACTATTGCATTATTCATGCGGGCCGCTGACAGAATGTTTTCATGTTGTATAATTTCACCAGCAGCCAAACTACACTGCTCTACACTGGCTGTCGAAGCTATCTTTACAGCGTGACGCCGTTGAGCTGTTCGTATTTCCCCATACCTGGGACAGCCATGCTCCCAGCCCAAACACTGGAAACAGACGTCCGGGAATCACCCACAAAAATTCCCCTACGTGCTAATTTCCTTAACCAAAACTAACTAAACCTTAACTAACTAAAGAACAAAACATTAATAATAAAGATAGAAAAGATAGAAAAAATAGATAGAATAGAACACTCGTTCCTGGCTCGGCGGCCAACACGCCACACTCACTCAGAACGCTCTGACTCCGCCCACTCGCTCAGACCATCCACTCAGAGAGAGAGAGAGAGAGGGAGGGAGAGAGGGAGAGAGAGTGGGAGAGGGAGAGAGAGAGAGAGAGAGAGACAGAGGGGGAGAGAGAGAGAGAGAGAATTTATAAAAAACTTTATTAGGTAAACAGCATTGCAAACAGTGTTTTACACATTATTCAAAACAAAAGGAAACAAAACATCAAAAGCGAAATCATCATCATCATCAACTGAGCACACTGTCCAAGTCATCCACTGCTCTGTAGAAACAGAAACCGAGTGAGACTCTCGACATCAGCAGATTCCTTAAAACAGGTACCACATGACAAAAATACTACTTTATTGGGTACCTCAATCAGGCCCCTCACATACACTGTACATTATATCACACAATTATTCCAACACAGGAGCAAACAATAATTCATCATTTAGCACAGAGCAACATTTATTTTCTTCAGTTTAAAAAAGTCGTACAAAATAAATCGCTAGCACCATTTAAATGTAGAGAGCCAAACTTGATGGTGTTAAACATACTGAAAAAACTAACTTTTTTAACTTTTTTCTCAACTTGCTCATTATTTTCCGGAGACGAAATACCTCCGTATCCTCAAACACACCCTCCCTTATCCACCAGGCAGCGTCGTTAATAAACTGCGAGCAGTCCGGAAAATGCAGTTCAACCTCCACGTTCCGCATCCCCTTCGTGTCGTGTAGGAAACTATCAATGCTCTCTGCAGTATATTTCCTATCTTCGCTGGAGAGCTTTACATCTCCCTGCGAACAATCGGACCAGTTTGAATCCATGGATTCGCAATCGCTATCATTTGTGTGTTCATCTTTCTTTATTTTAGTCACGTTAATCTCCGGGCCCATTTTTCTCTTCACCGGAGCTTTGAAAACCGGGTCTATGTCGATAGCCTCCACCACATCCCCTGACGTTTGAGGGACTGTCAGTGTCTGTATTGAAGGCCCCTTCTTATTTCCAGGTTCACATGATCCAGCCGCAGCTAGCTCTTCTGCGACAAAAATAGCGACAGCAGGCTCCATCACCACCGACTCACCCGCCACGGCTTCGGGGCCAAGCACAATCAGAAAATCCCCTTCAAGTCCGCTTCCCTCGGTCCCATCCACCGAGGGTTATCGTGACCAATAATTTCACCAACCGCCAAGCTACAATCTTCTACACTCGCGCTGCACTCCACCTTCACTCCGTGCCGCCGAGTTAGTTTTTCAAATTCCGTGCTTCCCGCGGCGGCCATGCTCCCAGCAAAAGCCGGTTGCAGACTCCACGGGCAAACAATCCGTGATATTTACAACACCAAACTGAACCAAAACCCAGTAATTGTAAAACTAAGTGCATGCACACATAAACAACAAGTACATATAAACAACACACAAAGGGAGAAAAGTTAGAATTAGACTCACACACGCGTTCAGTCGCTCAGTCACTCACTCACGCATGCGCTCAGAGAGAGAGAGAGAGAGAAAGAGAGAGGGAGAGACAGATAGAGAGACAGAGAGACAGAGACAAGAGAGAGAGAGAGAGAGAGAGAGGGAGAGACAGAGAGACAGAGAGAGAGAGAGAGAGAGAGAGGGAGAGACAGAGAGAGAGAGAGAGAGAGAGAGAGAGAGAGAGAGAGAGAGAGAGGTTGTTGTTGTTAATATCCTACTTCCTTGATGATGATTATTATTTTTATTTGATTGTTTCCACTCCTCCCTTCTGCTGTATCTTGTGTATACGGTGCACACACACACACACACACACACACACACACACACACACACAACCCAAATGCTTTGATAATACTGTAGAACATTATGGTCACGCCAATAAAGCTTCTTTGGAATCTGAATTTGAAAGGGAGAGAGAGAGAGAGAGCTACAAAACTTAAATGCATGAACATGACCCCTCCTCCCCTCATCTCTCCTCTCTCCTCTCCTCTCCTCTCCTCTCCTCTCCTCCTCTCCTCTCCTCTCCTCTCCTCCTCCTCTCCTCCTCTCCTCTCTCCTCCTCTCCTCTCCTCTCCTCCCCCCCGTCTCTCTTCCTCTTCTCCTCTCCTCTCCCTTTCTCTTCTCCTCTCCTCCTCTCTTCTCCTCTCCTCTCCTCTCCTCTCCTCTCCTCCTCTCTTCCTCTCCTCCTGCAGGAGTTCTCTAAGGAGGTGGACACGCGCTCCTCCCTGCACGCGTCCGTGTTGAGTCTGGGCGCTCAGCTGCTGCGGCTCAAGAAGGTGGACGTGGCGGCGCTCCGAGCCCAAATGGCGCGCGTGGACACGCAGTGGGCCGACCTGCTCACCCGCATCCCACTGGTCCAGGAGAAACTGCACCAGGTGAGGCGGCCATCTTTGAAGCTTAGTTGATGAAGCCCTGGAGCCGAGCCTG
>NW_024880464.1:0-24945 GCF_900700415.2 Clupea harengus
GGCAGCAAAACAAATTCACTGCACATAGACACATACAGATTTTTAATCCATTCAATGAATTCTCTTAGATAGCATTACGGGTGCCACGCAGGAAACCAGGGAATGGATGAAAAACTAACTGCCGGGAAATAATAACGTTCTCTATTTAATTTGTGCCGCGAGTGTTAAACTCCAGTCAAACGGTTTGAAGCTTTAGGGAGGCCACTGTTTCATTACGGTGTTGGGATTGGATCAGAGATGGAAATTCATTATTTGGCACAGATGCTGCCGCATTTGTCCACTCAATCTGACTCCAGAGTTCTCCAATACACCCTCATTGGAAAAGAAAAGAAGAGTCATGTAAACAGAAAGCCAGGAAGGAATAGTGAGTAGGAAAGTAAAACTATATACTGTATATATAGATTGATGTAGAACCATGCAAGCCTATATAGACAGACAGACATAAACGTTATACACATAGATAGAAAGATAGATAGAGAGAGAGAGGGGGAGAGAGAGAGAGAAAGAGAGAGAGAGAGAGCAGCCAAAAACAGTGCTGTCAACACAAATGTCGACGTTTCGACTGAGAAAGACCTCTAAGTTCAAGCGCTGTTGTGAAGTGGACTATAAATAGAAGGCGGGCCCTCCGGGGCCTCTTTGGAACACATCACACAATGTTTTGCAGCTAAAGTGAGCCCGCAGCGGGGGTGATTTCATTAGCTGGAGCCGCGGTGTGCCAGCCGGGCATCAGTCAGGAGACCGGGGCCTGCCAGTGCCTGGGATCAGTGGGGCCAGTGCCACTCACTCTGCCACCTCCACCCTGACCAGCACAGCTGACACAGCACGCCCTCTACAGGCGCACACGGGGAACTACCACTTCTAAGGGAAAGGATGCTGCAGCAGAGCCACTGTGCACAGCTGTTCACTGCATGCATCTGTTCTATACGCTACAATAGAGAGAGCAGGCACCCAGCGGTACACCCGAGCCTGCTGATCAGGAAAAAGAAGAAGAAGAGGGGAACAGGGAAACTGCTGTTGGAAAAAAAAAGAGCTGGGCTTGCAGTTTTCTTAAATCAGGCTCCAACAACGTCAGCAGCTGAAGTGTTTCATTAGAAGAAATCGAATGGTAAACATCATTTGGCAGTGCATATGCTGCCGTAAATAGCGCTAAGTGGAGAGATGTTGTGAACTGAGACACAAAGCGACCCTTAGCAGATTCTTGTGCAGTTGTAGCCTGTGAAGCGTTAACACTGTGGTGGCAAGAGTGCTGACATGTTTCTCGTCAGCACAGGACATGGTGCACAGGCAACCGGAACAGACCACAACTGTGAACTGTGTTTCACACACTGTTAATGAGCAGTTTCTCTGTGTCTTCTTTGCTATGCACCCAGTTGTTTTGGCATTCTATCTTCAATTTCCTGTGTTTTCTTATAAAATGACCCATGATTAGTCACTATCTTACTTAAACAGTATGCCTCCAACTATCAGACTCTATATGCTGAAAATGTCTGCAATGTTTTCAAAGGGAAAAGCAAAAAGTTTTGCGTAAAGTGTATAATACTAGTAATTGCATTTACATTAATCTTAAAATAGCCTTTAAATACCTACCAGTAAACAAGGACTAAAAAATGCTGGAAAATAGACAGCAATATTTTTTTTAAACCATGTTAGTCTTCCTAATATTAGTACCTCGAGCAATAAGGAAACACTGAGATACATGACGTTCTTACCTTCCAGTTGTCGAAAACAGAGTTAATTTGAATCTGCATTCAATACATTCAAGTCTCCCAACATCTACGTGTCACAACAACCTATCTGCTCAAGCTATGTGACCCTTTCGCTTTCAGTCCTTGTACCAATGATACTGATAGCTGCTGGGTAAGGTATTCGTGCAAAGAGAAATGATAGTCAAGTTCCTCAAAAATGATAGTCAAGTTCCTCATGTTGTCAGCGATGAGGTTGCAAACCACTGTCCTGGTTGAGGCTGGAGAGCGAGTGTCTGTTAAAAAAAGCGCTATGTAAACACTTACACCCAAGTCTTTTTTGGGTGGATTCCGACTAAAGGCGGTGAAAAAACTAGGTTACTATTAGAAAACTAGGCAGCCGGCATGGTGCGCCACAGCTTCGGATGAGTAGTAGCATTTCTGAAAAAGAGTCTGACTTTCACACACTGGGCCATCTGTTGCCAATATTAGTTCACGTTGACTTCAAAACAAGTGCAGGGATCCTGATTGACTTCCAAAACCAATCTAATGAGCCAAAATGTTCTTTCACCGGGTTGGGATGTGTGCATCCTCACGTTGGCACCCTACTCGATGGTAATTGAGTAAGCTGCTAATCTGCTGTGGCGATCCAGCTGACTGACGTCAAGGCCTTGAGTTGATTATGTGAGGCCGCTGACTGGGGCTGCTGCTTGTGAACGTGTTGGCAGTGTAGGGGTTAGAGGGGGAAGAGGAATTTTCGCGGCGGGCAGGCAGGCGGGGGTGCGGTGGTGGGGTGGGGGGTGGATGGGTCATCTTACCTATGGAGGACTTGGCTTTGTGGGGTTTGTGCAGGGTGTCCCGGGCATGGGAGATGTTGGGTGGAAGTGTGGCATCGTCAGGGGAGCGTCTGTGAGACGGAGGGTCCCGCCGCAGGGTGAGCTGTAACGTGTGCTCAGCAAAGAGCTTCTGGATCAGGCTCAGGTCCAGAGAAGACACCTCGCGCCCATTCAGCACCAGGATCTCATCCCCAGGTCTCAAGCCTAAGAACAACCCAAAAACACAAAGAATTAGCCGTTTGCACAGTACAAATGTATGCTAACATTCATGATCAGTTTTTGAACTACTCTTCTCTGTTTCCAAAAACAACACCAACATATCCATGAATCACTACCTTCACCAAAGGCCAGCCCATCAGGGAGCACTTCACTGACAAAGATCCGGCTCTTGTTCAGGACGTCAACATGCCCAGTCACTGCGAAACCTATACTGACATCAAAAGAAGTACATCAGCTCTGCTTGTGCAAAACTCAAAATGGACCCTTGCAAAACCAATGACAAAAACAGGGCTCCTTTGGGCCAGTATTAGAGAATAGAGGGAACTCACCGTAGTCTGCTGTGCTGCTGGGTCTGCTCATGTGCAGGGAGAACACCTCCAGGGGGCAGACCTCCAGGTCCTCATACAGCTGTGACACACAGTAACAATCACCCAGGTCAGCTAGGGCCACATTTCCACAACATTAGATGAGGTCCTACAAGCTCACTGTCTCTTAATATTTGAAGCACTAAGTCAGGTTACGTGTCTTGTAACAGAGAGTCATCTGAGAGGGGCCCATACCAGGTCCTGCAGCAGCTCCTCTGGTTCAGGCACACAGACCTCCACACTCTGACCCACACACCTCCGCAGACGCAGGAAGTACAGGCTGGGATCCAAGTGCTTGACCTGTGACGGTGAGAAAATCTGTCAGTGCGATGCAACTGTAATAGAACATAGACTCCAGTGATCTTAGCCCATTAGCTGATGAGAGATCAGTTGCGATGCAACTGTAATAGAACATAGACTACAGTGATCTTAGCCCATTAGCTGTTGAGAGATCAGCCATTCTTGGTTTTGGAGCTGCTCGTGATCTGCTCTGCTCTGGCGTAGTGGGTGACAGGAAATGACAAAGGAGATTCTTCATTTAGCCCAAGTGGCCTGCTAAGGACCAGGCAGGGCAGTGACCACACGTCACAGAGGTGAAGAGTGTGTGAGTCTGTGTGAAACTGAGGGTGTGAAAGGTGCCAAACATGGCTGGAAACTTCACACTGCATCACAGCTACAGCACCATACACACAAACATACACACACACACACACACACACACACACCAGGACATGGCAAGTGACAGAGTGAGCACCTGTGTGTCATCTATTTTAGTCATTCACACACCATGAGCCGCTGTTAAGGGCTTGGCCAAGGCCTCAGTCCAGGCCAGCTTTACATGTGTGTGTATGTGTGTGTGTGTGTGTGTGCGTGCGTGCGTGTGTGTGTGTGTGTGTGCGTGCGTGCTGTGTGCTGATCACTAGCACATCCAATTTCATAAGCACATCTTCGCCATTGGAGAGGGATATAAACACAGAAGATAGATTTGAGATCATAAATATATTTGTGTGAAGTTGTTTTTCTGTGGGGCTCCTAATCACCTCCTCCCATATGTCCCTGCTAAATCTGCACCCATAAAAGTGGGAGCAGTTCATTTATCAAAGCGCACATCATCTACTCATTCAGCCGTTTTCATTCCATTATCCATATGTTCCTCAGGGCCATCATCCTCACGCTCCCGCTCACAGGCGCCATCTTTCAGCTCAACGGGAAGGTCATCCTAACACAATCACTTTCATTACTCCCACAATACCTTGCAGGCCAAAGTCATGGCGTCCGCCACCATGTGATCCCGTCTCAAGGGCACCGTGACCGCTTGGTTGTCTGGCATATAAATGCAGGCTTGGGTTTCACTGCTGTCGTTCCACTGGCCGCCTTCAGGTGGTGCTATGGAGTACAGGTTTGCCAGGCTGTCCAGTCTCTGCAATGAGGAGTGAGGGACAGTGAGAAAGAGGGAGAGGGAAAAATAGAAAAAAATGAGAGAGAACAAATAAATCAAAAATCAATATGCTTCCATTAGGCCAATGTAAAAATTGGCATTGCCTCAACGTGAAATGCGAGTTGTGGCCCAAAGGACCATTGAGAAATGATTTGACAAGGTGGCCAGTGTCGTTTCATAGTATGGTGATTATAATGATGGTGTAGTGGGTAATGATTGTATGGAAATTGGCAGCGCTGTGCTGTGCTGTGCTGTGCTGCGCGCACATGTTCAGTCTGAGGAACATCTGCACAGATGCCGTTTCTCATCATGGTAACTGGCACTGCCACCTCATTTCATCCGCACTGGTATTTATAGACTCAACACACAACCATGACTTGATCAAGACATCAAGAGGTACGCTGATCTTTCATGCAGTGCTTCTGCTGTCAGGCAGACTTCTTTGTTTTAGTCAGTATTTTCGCTGATGATCAGAACATTCCATTGAGAGTCAGTTTCATGTTTACACATCACTGTATATGTAAATGAGTATTTAAAAAAAAGAACTGTCAAAACATTCTCAATTATCCCATATTTTTCTCTACTTAGTAAATACTAAATCTACTAAATTCTGCTGAAGTTCTCTATTCAACTACATTTTTTAGGAGCGCACACTACAGTAGTACTTTTTACATGAGATCATTCCTGCAAGTTCCTCATTTGTGGCAGCCTGGACTGCAATGTGGTATTTCAGTGAACAGGATATCTGCCCTGAATCCTCTCCCCATTAGTTTCATTAGTACAATATATTTAGCTGTGGCTGAGGGCCGACTGGTATTAGCTTGATATTATTATAAATGACACGATCCTTTCATACAGTCTTGAATGTTTGTTAACAAACACTTGCTGTTGCTTTCGCCAGAAAAAAAACATCACTTTGACCACATTTTATGGAAAATGGCTGGCGCACTGAACAAATAAATAATCTGACTTTCCACCTTCATGCCCATTTGGGGAGAATTACCAAAAGAAATAAAGTGCCAAAACAGAGCTCCCTAATGTTCTATCCAAGTGACACAACGCTGTTTGGACGTTACTGAACAGAGACCACTTTCTTACAGCCCTCCTGTCCACAGCACAGCCACTCAGCTTGGGCTGTGAGCTCATGGTGATTCTTTGGGGAGGGAAAACAACATTTTCCAGGGGGGCGGTTGCATAACGGCATCACCGCCTGTCCAGACATGATGGTGTGAGAGAGGAGAGGAGAGGAGAGGTGGAGGGGAGGAGGGGAGGAGGGGGAAGTATCCACTGGTGACCAGCATGCCTCTCGCCCCACTCACTCACTGACTCAGGAGCTGCTGAGTTACTGTGTGCTCATTCATTCAGCCACGGCAGCAGAGCGGCAAGTGCCCCGTCCACTTTCCACACGTGCAGCCAAGGTTGTCCACAGACCAATGCTCTCTGTGTGCAACGATGTGTGTAAGTGTGTGTGTGCGGTGTGTGTGTGTGTGTGTGTGTGTGTGTGTGTGTGTGTGTGTATCAAAACAAAACCCTGTGCTTCAGACTTTCCCCTGTACAGAGGAAATAATTTATTTACCATCCTCCGCCCAGAGCCTTCTAAAGATGGAACAAGTTGAACAGGCACACTGTTTCAGGACTATCCACTTTACAGAAACACTCTTTTTAGATGGTCTCCCAGCAACACTATATTCACACACAATATTCAAATAAACAACCAGTCAAAAGAATTCAACCTTGCCTTTTTAGGAAAAAGACTGAAACAACACAATCCTTTTACTATATGAACTATCTTTTATCATACCTTTATCTCAATATGTTTGCGTGTGTGTTATTGTTAACACTGGATATTTGCTACTAAATAATTCTGTGCGATGGAATGAAATGTGTTGGGCATGAACTCAACCCAACCATGTAAAAGGATGGAGTCCTTGAGTCTCCTCCATTATAAAGAACAGAGTGTGCTCTGCCAAACAGACTGAGACAGACTGTCGAGTCTTCCAAGGGTGGTGCTTGTGCTTTGACAAAGTCACTGTTCAAGGAAATACAGGGGGACATTCACTGGTAGTAAGCGGAAGCCACCGGCACACGGCAACACATCCAACCATTTAGGCTGCCAGAACTCAAGAGGAGGCTGAACCTCTGCAGAGCTGCTTCAGTCTTTAAGCGCGTCCTCCTCCAGGAAAACTTTCAAAAGACAAAAGTAAGGGATTAGATGTGAAATGACAACTCAAAAGAGCGTTCGGCTTAGAGCACATCTGTTTCTTCTGCAGAAGAAAAAAAAAAACAGAGCTGATTTCATGTGACAGTCTCTGGGGACAGTAACTTCCTGCGAGGCTTTCAGAAGATGGCCGAGTCGCCTCACTATGAGCACAGGCACAGAACACAAGACCTCAGAGCCCTCAAAGACACATTCAAACGCACTCCTGGGGAAAGGCATCTCGGCGTTTTATTTTGGCAACTTCGCACTCTCTTCCCACTATGTAGTCATTCTGACTTACACTGGGTACATTCAACTTCACGGCCGGGCTCAATGCGGACCATTGTGCAAGGATCCAGAACTAATGGGGAGAGGATTCAGGGCGGATATCCTGTCCACTGAAACACCACATTGTGACCCAGGCTGCCACCAATGAGGAACTTGTGTGTGGGAATTATCTTATGTAAAAAGTACTACTGTATTGTATGACCCTAAGAAATGTAGTTGAATAGAGAACTTCAGCAGAATTTAGTTTTTAGAATTTAACGGGTCAACGGGCACATTTCCTTCTACAGATTTCAAAGGCTGAGAACTGAGTCCTCTCTATAGGCGTCAGTGACGCTGGGGACATGTCCCCGCCACTTTTTACAATAACCCATTTCATTCCCACCACTTTTGACAACTGAACATAAAATCTCACTTCAATGAATATAACGCTTCTCAACCAAGGTGCATTATCACCGTGGATAGATGATAATTGAATTGATACACAAAAATGGAAGTTGTGTGTAACGTTTGTCTAAGTGCTGCAATCAGGGGTAGAGCTTCACTTTCCTGCCGATACGTGCAAATTATCAGTGGAACAGTGCGTGTTCAATTTACGCACACACCTTTGTTCCTTAAGGTCTGGACTACTAGGATAAACCTGTTTGTACACTGAAGTAGGCGATTTATAGACTGCAGCTGTCCTAATTCTGAAACGGTGAAACAACATCAACTTGTTGATGTTTCATTCCCACAAACCTGTTGACCATCTTATATATATATATATAGATGTTGCAGCTCTCTCTCTCTGATCAAAAACAGTGCAAGTTTTGAGGCGCTCCTCGCCCATGTTGGCATGCAAAAGGTTTTTAATAGTTTAAGACGGCTGAAGAAACGTTCTACCTGTGCACTACTCACAGGAATTGTGAGATATATTTTGTAAGGGCAGCCAGATTTGAGAATGCTCTATCCATGTCATTGGCTATAAGCTACAAACTGGCCAATGTCCATCTCTAGACTTACACAAGCTTTCATTGTTTGCTCACAAATCAAAAAACAGTGCTGTGTTTTTTTTCCCTATGTAGGTGGCCATGAGAGTGTGTGTGTGATTAAGAGGGGACTATCGATTCAAATCTTTCATTAAAGAACACCAGAAACTATGGTTAACATGTTTGTTGAACACATCGTTCTAAGTGATTATACTAGCAAACACTGCTGAATCCAGAATGTAAAGCTAGTGATTACAATGTAGCTGTTCTTTGATGATCCCCAGTCAGATGCCATCACCTTTGTTCCAATGCATTATGTTCATCTAAAATACAAGCTTTTCTATATATGCCAGAAAGGCATTTCAAGAAAGATACACATTTACTCACGTCAGAACTGTAAGGTGGGAGATAGTTGACTTGTGTCTCAGCCTCACTCTCGAACAGCTAGAAGAGAGACAGAGGAGGAAAGAAACTTCATTAAAAGTGTTACTCATCTGCTAGAGTTGACCAGTGGTAATGTTAACAATAACCATCTCCAAAAGAAGCCATTTTGTATTTGATCAAACGACTTCACTTGGCAGGAGCCGTTTGCTTTGATACTATTTCTATCCTGGCTGGAACCTTTGAGGCTATGCTGAGAGTAATAGGCACTGTGGTAATGTTTGAATTCAGATGAAAGGAAGAACTGTGTCTACTTTGGGTGGAGAGGTGGATGAGGTTTCTTCTCCTGCCTTCTCTCTCTCTCTCTCTCTCTCTCTCTCTCTCTCTCTCTCTGCCTTTCTTTCCTCTCTGCCTGCTGTTTCCCCCAGACTGTTGTGGCGGGGAGCTTTTTCAGCCCCATCAACGGTCTGGCAGGAATGACTAAGTGAATGTGCTCTGAGTCAGCTCTGGACTGAAGGAGAGCTTCACCATGCTGGAAGACCCTATACCTGCAGCTCCCAAAACTGGCTAGAGTGGCTCATTCATTTGGATTGGAGAATTAAGGTAGATGAGTGGATTGCTGGGAGAGATCTAGACTCAACCAGCTGCTAACAGAGAGACGTAAAGCAGATGGATCCAGATCAAATGTAAAACCCTGCTGTCATCACTGATGCTAATATTAAAAAGAACTTGACCAACTGCGCAAGAATCAAGTCAAGGGTGTAGGTCGAGAGGTACATAAGTACAAAACACAGTTTTCAAGTCATTATCTACTACAGCCATTAGCATTTTATTAAATGAATAAATGAAAATCTAAATGTTCCCACGGCAAAGCTGAGTGCTTTTAGAGACTCACTGCTTGCTACAAAGCCCAGGCAATTTGCTGGTGAGTGTGCCTTGGAAGCATATGGGAGTTTGTGAGTAATGCCAGATCAGATTGCTGGAGACAGGGGGGAGCTCAACCACAGTCTCTCCCTTGCAGAGTTTAAGTAAGTGATTTCTGTGGAGGGCATGGATAGTTACTTGACCTGTTTGGGGATGTCTGCAACTCTATTCTACAGATCACGGTCAACCTGAACCCACCTAGGCAAAGGACACAGAGGGCAACGGAGAAGCTCTACACGTTTCCACGCTACACGTCTCCACGCTTCACTTTATCTATACCGAGGCTTGATGGTCTATTTCTAGTTAATCTCTTTCATCCCCCATTTGATCTAGCTACTTCACATGTGTGAGAACAGATGACTGAAGGAAGGGTTGAAAAGGGGGGGGGGGGGGGGGGGGGCAGAAAGAAAGGGATTGTGCTGAGAACAATTAACCATCCCTTAAAAATGGCTGCCATCACAAAAGAGAGGGGAAGTAGCAACACCTTGACTCAGCACCTGACGTCTAAAGGAACGTGAAGGCCATTTAATATTTAGGACCTAGCACAGGCCCTTACATGAACCATCTGTTTGTAGCTGGAGGGCATGGTACAGCAGTCTGCAATCTACCACATATGGCTGTTAATAATTCATAGCACATTTGTGCTCACTCCCACTGCTTATCTCCCTCCACACCTCAGCCTTCTGCAGTGCCAAAACAGAATTGGGTCTCATTAGGCAAGCCGGCTGGATCTCCAATAACATGACACATGTCAAGGATGGGAAGGGATGGGAGGGAGGACCACGGGTGGGGGATGTGTTGGTGTTGCCCTGGGGAAAGGGGTGGGGGGGGTCACCTGATGGCAATGTTGTGCTGTCGTCCAACCGTGAGGTCAGGCTACTGCCATTAGGTCAACAGCTATACTGAAATGTGGTCTAGAAATGACACCAAGCTGGTCTGTGGGGGCCAAACTTGGAGTTGTTAGAAATCACCGCATACAGCTCTCCTGTACATATTTTAAATTCTGGCACCACCATGTGGTTATGTGATTTTTGTTTTTAATGAACCATATCAATGTGATCTTAATTGACTGAATTCAACAAAACAACATTTTCAATAGCAGTGGTTTAATTAATTTAATTAAAGAGAGTTTTGTGTCATGAATTGAAAGCACGTAAGAAGTGCTCATCATAATGATGGGTTTCATTTAGCATCTAAATGGACAGTACTCCAAACAGTGTCCGTAATGGAGCTCAACCGAGCAGGCGCAGTCCAGTGATGAAGGAGGGTTAGAGTCAGTGACAATGAAAAAGGGAAACAGCATTTAACAGCATTACAGCCCCTAGCCTTTCAACATAGGCACCAGATATTTTTGATGTCCTTAAAAAGAGCACAGTATCTTTCCTGAGGTGTTTTTCTAGAACGGGAAGCAGAGGGGAGGAACAGGAGACATAAATAAATAATGATTCACTCAAGGCAATAATTATCAGCTAGAGAGGATACACAAAAGGCTGTTATTTGCACCTGGGTATGGAATTTTGCTGTGAGCAGGAGAGATGATTTCACACCAAACCCCATCTGGTGCATCCAATGGGCACAGATCCATTCAACACCTCTGTAGCAGTGGAGTAGTGCATCTCCCTGGGCCCTATTAGAACTCTTTCATACCCTACAGCACAGACCCAGGCTCTGGTCTTGAGACACAACGCAGGAGACCACAGTGAAACGTACCTGAGAGGCTGAGGGTCTCTTCTCACGGCCCCGCCTGGTCAGGTGGTCCAGGCCCTTGAGAGAGGAGAAGATCCCCCGTTTGCTACGTCCTTTTTGGGAGTGAGACATTGAGCGCTTCCGTAACGTGGCTTCATCTCTAGAACAGATCTGAAATGAGGAAAAAAAGAACCCAACCGTGATCAGAACACGTTACACTGAGACCTTTGGAACCTTCCACACTGATAGGAGTAGCCTTGATCAGAACACATTACACTGAGACCCTCGGAACCTTCCACACTGATAGGAGTAGCCCTGGCTGTCTACTGACCAGTGATCAGAACACATTACACTGAGACCCTCGGAACCTTCCACACTGATAGGAGTAGCCCTGGCTGTGTACTGACCAGTGATCAGAACACATTACACTGAGACCCTCGGAACCTTCCACACTGATAGGAGTAGCCCTGGCTGTGTACTGACCAGTGATCAGAACACATTACACTGAGACCCTCGGAACCTTCCACACTGATAGGAGTAGCCCTGGCTGTGTACTGACCAGTGATCAGAACACATTGCACTGAGACCCTCGGAACCTTCCACACTGATAGGAGTAGCCCTGGCTGTGTACTGACCAGTGATCAGAACACATTGCACTGAGACCCTCGGAACCTTCCACACTGATAGGAGTAGCCCTGGCTGTGTACTGACCAGTGATCAGAACACATTACACTGAGACCTTTGGAACCTTCCACACTGACAGGAGTAGCCCTGGCTGTGTACTGACCAGTGCATGGAAGGAGGAGACAGAGAAGATCCCCAGGCGGCCCAGTGCTGCTTTGGAGGGGCGGCTGGCGGTGGCCAGGAGGCTCTTGGGATTGGGCAGCTCCCCGCCCTGCAAGCTGGCCAAATAACAGCGCATGCGGAAGAGGTCCATGTTGAAGCGCTCCAGGTTCTGCTCCCACTGCTGAATCTGTGGGGACGGAACAAGCAGATCAATGTGAGTCAGTGGGAAACATAGACACTATAGCACTGCCTCCCCTCTGCAGGCATTACACAGGGAGTGCAAACACGCTGAACACAGACACAAGGTAACTGAAGTTAACACAAAGAAGATGCCACACTGCTGGTGTGTACGTGTTGGTGTGTAGGGTAGTGTGAACCACAGGAACTTTTAATTGAGATGGAGGGGGAGGGAGGCATTCCAGGGAGGCATAATTACTTGAGGGTGCAAAGAGGGCTTGATCTGGCACTGAGGGGGGTTGGAGGGGGGGGGATGAGAACTGGCATTCTGACTGGGGAGGAGCAGAGGGGGAGCTTATGGTTAATCCTCACATCTGAGTCATCCCAGCCAATAAAAGTCATGCAGTGGGGTGGGGGGGGGGGGGGGGGGCTGGGCTGCAGACAATCATCTCAACCCCCCTCCCTTAGAAACAACACAGCGCTCTTAAGACACAAAAAACAGTGCAGCAACTGTTCACACCGTATTTACACTGAGAGCTTGCTTATTTATTTGCTGACTGGAGGGGTGGGGGTGGGGTGGGGGGTCTCTTAAATGAGACTGCACCAGAGAGGGTCTGCTCTATGTGCTGTTCGCTGGGACTCATCAGCAAAGTAAAAGCCATTCACTTCATAAAACAGTACGATCTCTCTCATAAAGATAAACGCAAATTCACAAGATTCTTCCGGAGCAACATAAACCGTTCCCCACAATGATGAGGTTCCATTGCCCTATTAATACCTCCGCTGGTGAGGCTGCTCTGTTCCCTGTCACTTATAGGGCTAAAAAGCCTTTTAATGGGATCATTAGACCAGAGGCCTCCGTGCTAAGGGTGAGATAGCTTACGGGGAACCGGTGTGGCCCTCATTAAGGTTTTACAGAGGCCTTGTGCTTTGGTAAATCCAATCAGCTGACCTGCGCATCACAATGGGTGCTGGGCCGCCCTTACAATAGGGATCTCCTGGGAGACTCTGCCCGAGACAGAAGGCTTTTTATCAGAGGGCTGGCATTAAGGTGTCAGCCAAAGGATTCATCTCCCTCCCTAAAGAAGAGGCGGATTAGGTTCGATACTCAGCTCAGGGCAATTAAAGGCTGCACAACCGTTTCCAAACCTTTGAAGCTCCGTGCCCCATGAGCATTGCAAATGCAATGAGTTCTCCGGCGCGGCGGCGAAGGAAAAAGGACACAGGTAAAAGCAAAAACAATGCCTCCGCAGTCATTAACGGAGAGAAACTGCTTGAAATGCCATCTCAGGCATGGTAATTTACGAACAAAACAGGGCAGACTCATTACCATCATTACAGGCAGGAACCATCCTGAGCAAATGCCTTTAGCGCCCCATAATGGCACGCTGTGAACGCTTCTGAAATGAGCACAGAATCAGGCAGAACGCAGTGCGCTCCCTTTCTGCTTGGCACTGGCAACCCGGGCCGGCACTCAGACGGGGAAAGCACTGGTGGAGTCACCACATATTGCATCCATCTGGCCTCAACACTGCGCTATTTAGACCCATTTTCAGTGCCATTAAAGGAGGCAGGAATGTGTCTTTTCCCTTCAGATAGCCTGTGCCTTTCATTTGTCTTTCAGGCATCTGCCCTCTAGTTCATTTTAAAGGCATATGCTTAATTGTTGTAAATGGCAAATAACCACTATTTCCTTTCAAGGTTGCGACATGGAGACTTCACTATGCCCCACTGGCACTGTATCAAGGGGACAGGACATCAAAGAAAAGAATGCTTGGGAGGTAGATGGTATTTGCCCCCACCTCCGACACACAGCCTTTAAATCCATTCATCAGCTGCCTGATGCCCCACCCCCACCCTTACTCCCTCATCATCCATCCAGTTCTGTGGCACTCATTCGACCCGCCCTACCCCCCCCTGACCTCAGTATTGGCTCCAGACACTCATTGGGCCCGCCCTACCCCCCCCCCGACCTCACTATTGGCTTCAGACACTCCTGTCCAGCAGTGCCATGATTGTTAAGAGGAAACTGCAGGGGGGAAATGTCTGGGCATGATGGCGAGAAAACAGCCTTGCTGACAAGTCAAATTGACTGAATAGACACGAGCGAGATGAAATGCACTTACAAGCTGCCTCATTGATATTCCAAAACCCAAATCAGGGCAAATCCTGTCTGGGTTGTGCACCACAGCTCAATATTTGATGCTGAAGCTCCCCCATACACCATACTCACATTGAATATGTGCTCCATCCTCAGTAAAGTCAATTACTGTCAAGTTAAGGACTCATTGAAAGACATTTGGAAAATGAACAACTTTGCATAAACTGAGAATAAAGCAACTCCATTATAAGGATAATTGCTCTTAAAATGCACAAGGTTTCCATTTCTCTAAGCTGGAGGAACTGCTTGGTCTGTGCTTTGAAAGTATGCTTTCTGCGGGACAGCCTAACCCCGCCTTAATTGCCACACTATAAAATCAAAGTTTATGAACTACGCTGGTAGAGTACCTGAGGTTTGAGTGAGGGGCAGATAGGGGGTGATTAACAGAGCAAACCTCTAGCAATGCAGTGATCCTTATTTCAGCAATTATACTCCTCTAACATGTTGAATGAAACATCTGCAAAACCTGTGCATTCTATACTATATGTATCTATATGTCACTAAACCAAACCAATGAATAGGCCTTAATCATTCATTTGCCATTTAATAGAATTCTGAATCTAATCCTGAGCGCTGTTTGCATTGCAATAGAGAGTTTACCACAGGCTGCTGTCTTTGAATGTGAAAGGTGAACACAGACATTGATGGCTTGTCTGTGTGGTTGCTGATCCATGACAAACAGAGAGCATTGCAAGCAAACACCTTCCAAAACTGTCCTTGGAGTCAAATAATCATGCTGAGGCAAATCACTATGCCAGCACCAGCACTGAAACTAGGTCATGTTGATGTGTTTTTGAACGTGAACATGTTTTTAAAGAAGTGCCCTTGTGAAAGACTCAACCATCAGGCCTTCTCTTTAGGGGGCCAGTGGACAAGATGATTTTGAACGAGTGATGACCCTTCACCTGGTTTTCAATGGCTTTCCTGTTCTTGGTGTCGCTCACTATGGAGAGCTGCAGCTCAGCCATCTTCTTCATCTTGCTGTCCATGTCGATCTTCTGGAGGAGGCCACGGATCTGGCCCCGGAGGAGCCGCAGGGTGTCCTCCTTTCCCTGGCGCTTGGCCAAGAGGGAGGCGCTGGCCGAGTGGATGGCTGTCACCCAGTTCTCTAGGTCGGTCTGGTTACTGGCCTGAGGTTGGGGAGAGAATAAAGCGAAATAAAAGCTGGAGCTAAATAGAAGACATTTCAGCAGAAGCTCATGGTGAGCCGGTCTTAACGTCTGAGAAGCTACAAGGCTTACTCTTTAAAAGGGAGGTTTGAGCTGACAAGTGTGAAGTGAGAATCCAACCATCACCTAATCCAGTTATTTCTACAGACAGATCATCCTATTCAACGGCACAAATGTACAATCGGAGAATGAGAGATTCCGCTACACTGGGAGAGGATGTTTCACTTAGCTGGTTTTAACATGCTACAGAGAGGAATGTTCCTGACACTACTCTGAACAAGATGAACCAAGTTCTGAAAATGATCATCATGTATGTTGGTTATATTGTGACATGCCTATAATCACACATATAACCAGTCTGTCAACCTTTTTCAAAGAAGGGAAGAACTTAGCTATGACCTTGAACAAAAACATATAAAAATGTCAAATGTATGTCCTCATAAAAACATGTTAATGTGAGCCTGAGGGAGCTGCACTAATTCAATAAACACCATTTTCCAAACAATCTGCACAAATGCTTTCATCGTGAAAACAAAGCTCGCAACGCATCCCAAAAGAATGCACTGCTGACAAGGCAAGAAAGCCAAGCAGCCACAGAACACAAACACATACCAAGGAGGAGAAATATACACACAGAAAAACAACTTCTGTTCCTCATTTCTGGGGAGATCATAAACACCACTTCGCATGATAGGGAGCAGGCCAGGATGACACATAAAATCCTTCAAGATGGTGATTATATGAAGCTGAAGAGAACAAATATTATAAAAGTTCTTTGAGATACCTAAATTACTTTATCTACTCTCTTCCTCACTATCAAATACGTTGTAAATATTTAAAGGCAGCTATCTAGCTGAGGGAGAGTCTTCTATTTTTGGAGTGAGAAATGGACACTTAACATACCTGAAAGAGGTAGACGTCGCCATAGGTGTTGCTGAGGCAAAATACATTCTCTCTTTTGGGGTGTTCAGGTACCGCCTGGACGACGCTGTCTTCAGCTAACAGGGCATAGCGAGGGGACAAGTCCTGCTCAGAAGAGCTTTTACCGTAGGTCTCATAAAAGAGTAATGTGCAGCCTGCAAGAGGAGGGGTGAGAAGGTGAAGCGATATAAAGAGAAAGAACAGTGGAAATGGGGGGAGTTCAACAAGGACTTTCAAGTGCAGATATTTCCCAGCTTGAAAGAGCCATCTTTCTTGGGTCTGATACAGCGAATCCTAGATGAAGCAGGGGGTATTCTGTTAGATCATCCATAAAGATGACTGAGATGGATTTCTAAGATGGGAAATGTTATCCAATTAGTAACAATATCAGTCCATATCTTTGCGGCTTTATAATAGTGAATTTAAAAAGCCTCAAATGAGATGTGTTTTATTAAGTATAGATGTCTTTTGCGTTTTGTTTTCAAGACGAATCCTGTGCCTTTGTTAGCAGCTTGGAAATTGTGGAGATCAGTTATGGTATACTAACAGTCTAGTCACTCTATCTGCCACAGACTGTCTTGGCTGTATTGTGCCAAGAACAGTAAACACACTGATAGACTCATTCACCATCATACCCAAACACATAATCACTTGAGTGTAGGTCATTCACCGTCAGATTATCCACTTAGGCATGTATAATTCCCATAAGCATAACTGACACAAAGCCAGACTCCAGCAGTTGAAATTGAGGTGACAGATTTACCCAAGGACAGAGTCTGACAGTAAAACTGCGCTGTGCTGCACACCACAGGGCCTCAGAGTGGGAGATCCCGGCTGCATGGCTCACCTTTCAGGGTGACCCAGTAGTGCTTCCACTTGCGCCGGGGCACCAGCTCCAGCTTCCTGTCCTTGTGGAGGGTGATGAGGGGCTTGAAGGAGAGCCAGCCCGCCCGCCGGACCACGCCCTGCTCCTTCTCAAACAGCAGGTCCAGCTGCTCCAGAGAGCCCCGCGCCTCCTCGCTGCTGGTCTCCTCCGTCCCCTCTGTGGACTGCTCCTGCAGCTCCTCTCCACCGCCCAGTCCTCCTCCACTCCGTCCGGCCTCCAGCTCCCGCATGAAGTTCTCGTAGATATTCTGCCGCAAGGAGTCGGCCCCTTGGTGCAGAGCACCGGCTGATTCGCTCCGAGACGGCAGTGCTTGGGACCGCGAGCGGGACCGAGGCTTGGAGGGGCCCCTAGGGTACCCCAGGAGACTGGAGACCTGAGAGGGCGAGCTGGTGTCGGCAGTGAGGCCATCCACACCACTGTCAAAGCACTCACTGGTTTCTTTGTACCTTGGCTCCTAAAGGGGGTTTTAATAGAAAGGACAGGGGAAGTGTTCATTTTAGTCATGGGATGCTGGCTGTTTGCTAAACTTGTTTCTTCCACTGATTTACTGAATCCCTTCTTGAACTGTCATTAGCAGTAATTGTGCAGTGATTAGACTCGTCATTAATAGAATTGTCATTAACTGTAAACGGATATTTTTTTCATCAGGGTTTTATACTGGTTTTAATCAAAAGCTTTTTCCTTTGATCACAGACAGTTAAAAGATTGAACTGTAACCTATATGAAAAAGAAGATCGAAGGCTTGTATGCCTATATTCCTTGGAAAAGTCCCTCATAATAAAAGAATTACAATTTATATTTCTCAACCATGTCCCTTCAACATAATATATGGGCATGTTGACATCTCCAGGGTCCAAATGATCCGAAATGACTCTCAGGTCGTGAGTGCATTGTAATCCACTTCTGGAGATTGCTCTCTTTTATGACGAATGAAAGCCCACCTGCACTCCATTAAATTAGACCATTGATTCCCCATTGCTCAATATGGACGAGTGCACTTCAAAAACACACACTGAGTACAAGTGCCCTTGCACAGCAACTTTACCTCAGCCTACCCAGCCAACAGCTGCCTTTTATTAATGGGAAGGGAACGGCCATCCCCATCGGAGGGCACCCACTGACCCCTGCACTGAGATGTGGGAGCCAGGTGTGAGGTAATGGCGGCTGGACAGAAGTCTCTTTTTCCAAAGGAGTCCAAATCTAGAGTGATATATTGCTAACCCTGTGTTCACCCTCATACCCCTCACTCATTACGAAGGGGCTTTGGGACCAATGATAGGGTAAGAGCCAGGTACTGGTGGAGCCCCCAACCTAGCACCAACAGGTACAGGCTTTGTGTAGCGTCATACTTCCAGCCGGTAGAGAGTCATATAGCACAGAACAACCCCCATTAAACCTTCAGAGCTCAGGGGGAATAAAAAGCTCAAGAAACGTCACGTCACGTCACTTGAACTATTTCACACAAAAGTACCTGATTGTAGCCTAATTCAAACCTGAAATGCCTGTTTTCAAAATGCTTAGGTTTTGTGTCTGTAAAACCTTATTTTAAATGATCCATTTTGCGTGATGAGGATTTATGAATGCATGATAAATGTATGTAAGCATGCATGCTGTGCTGATAAATGACTAATTCATGACAGTTTTTTTTGAAGAAATGGGAAAAGGATGCTGTTACATTGCATTGAGTCTAACACTAGAGTTTTGAAAAGGAAACATTGTCACCAGGTAACGGAATAACAAGAACTTGTGAGATGATTGAAACTGACATCTCGGCAGAGCACACCTCTCTCTTGGCCCCAAAACAAGACACACCAGTTTGTACACTGTGAGCCTCATGGGTCAATCTGAGGTCATCTGCTTTATGATGGCAAATAAACAAAACCCACACTCAGGTAGATAGAATAACACAATCACATGAAATGCAAAAGTAGAGGATTACAGCCATTTGGTTTCATTTAAAACTAACTTGCCGATATTTTGAAATGGCTCATTTTAAGGGCTGTAAATAAAAGTGTAACATCATCTTATATGACAACCCTTGCATAAGAGGTTCATCGGATTAGATGCTAATTAAGATCGAGGATTTGGAACGCAGGTCTGATAAGATAAATAACACGCCCATGAAACAGCATTACAGGGACGGGCAAAGAGCAAGGTGCATTTAAGCTAATCTTTTTAAAGCTCAGCCCGCATTCCACCCATCACACAGTGGAATATCTACAGTGCCACCCTTCCCCATCAGTCATATCATATATCGATAACGAACCCTCCCCGTCCCCGAGCCACTTTAGAATGGCTCTGTTTACACACAAACACGCCCCTCTACTCCATCTCCAGGCAGCTCTGCCAGCAGTTAACACGGCAGCTATTCTCATCCTCTCTTCTTCGTTAAAGCGGTTTCATTTTACAGTCACAGTACAGACCGCTTCCTCGTGACACAACATACATATCCTCACACTACACATTACAGGAATCTTCATAGCACAAGCTGAGGCAAAGACAATACAAAACAATGACAGCAAGTAAGGTTAAAACTTTCCTTGGCGCAGCCCGGCAAATCCAACTGGTTGGAGCTCCAGCACCCTCTTGTTAAACGTGAGGGTTGCAGAGAAGTCATGGTTGGTGGGCAAAGGACTAAACCCTGCCCTCAAATTTAGGATAGCCAAATAAAGGAAGTCCCTGGCCTTCTATCGCTCATCCTCTTGATGATAATCTACGGACTGTTCTAGTCATCTGTGTCTTTCTCTAGTGAACAGCGGGTCACGGTTTTCATTTGACAGAGCCCCACGGCTCCTACCACTCTGACAGCTGGCCTTCTGTGGCTGAAAATATTGTGCCCCACATGGGATGGTGTTCCGCTCCTGACAAAGCAATACTGGGCCACAATGGCACGCCGCCCAGGTAAAGTGGGCCGCCAAGAACCTGTCAGGTGGTTGCTCTTTTCGGGTCCCCTCCCTAACTAGTAGGGAAGTGAGGCTGGTGGAGACGCCAGTAAACAGACAGTATCCCGGCTCGAGCGAAACCTGGCCGTGCCAAGTCCCACCGACAGGGTGTGGGCGGCTCCCTTTATACATGACCTCGCCTCGGTCACACTAGAGATTGTTTGCGCATATCTGAGAATGGTGCACTGCAGTACATACATCAACAGAATATAAGCACCGGAAATATTGGATTTGTATGGTATACAGATACTGCATGACCGACTTCCTCTAATGTGAGGGGAAAGCCTGTGTACATTTCATTTTTCTTTGAAGAGATTTTAAACATATTCAAACTATTCCCTGATGTAATGTTCTAGCAGGAAATAAGACAGCCGTGTAAAAGCCAAAGAGGCCATATTTTGGGGCCCTTTCCACACAGCATACAACAAAGATGACAATCCCTGATTGAGCTTTGAAAATATCTGATATAAATGACTAAAGTAAAATAGTAAGCCTTAAATTACCTGATTCCTCTGCTTTTTCCGGGTCAAACTCCCAGTCCAGTCGCTGAGGCGTCTCATCCGGTTCTTGATGGACTCCCTCTTGATGGTGTCGTCTGGGCCAGGCCTGACCTTGCGACAGGGCAGAGTCATGGAGGAGTACTGTTTCCCCTCTGGACACTCCTCTTCTGTGGACCCCTCCATCACAGACACAACGGAGGCCCGGTGTTTGGTCGGCAGCTCATCTGTGAACCCAAGGGGCAGGTCCTTGGTGGTGTTGAAGGTGACGGCCATGGTGGGGTCACGGTACAGTAACTGTTGATCTGACACTCTTGATTGGCTATCCCCTGTGCTGTCATGTGGTCTAGTGGGAGACACACTATCTGCCTCGTTCAGCTCCGCTCCGGTTCCCCATGGGGAGTCATACCAAGAGCCCTCTGAGCTCAGAGAGCTGCCCTTACTAGTCCTGGTGGTGGAGCTGGAGGCCGTGGGTGCTCCATGGTGCGGGTCATGTCTGCGTGTGACCCCAGGGAGGCTGGGTGTTGAATCCACATTCGGGGAGAACTTGAGCAGCTGCACAGGCCCAGCACACTCGTCCAGCAGTAAAGGATTGGTGGTGTTGGTGAACTCCACGCGTAGGCTGCCATCTTTTTTGATAACCACTCGTGGGCTGCTCTGCTCCTCCAGTGACTCTGGAGAGGGGTTTTTGTCGGGTGTTTGGTGCCCGTTCGTCACGTACCCGTTATGTTCACTGTAACGCCTGCCCTTTTCTGTGGCATCTTCAAAATGACCATAACCATTCTCTGATGATAACACCAGGTGGCCCTCTGATGCCAGGCGATCGTGGGAGCCACGCCACAGACCCCCATTGGCCCCCTCACTCACTCCTTTAGTAATGTAATCATAATGTCGGGGGACATAGGGATGACTGCCCTTATGCTGAGAGAGGCAGCCACGGCCAACAGCTTTAGACTTGTGTGCAGAAGCGCCTGGGATAACTCTCCAGCAGCCGTGAGGAGACACCGAATCGTCTTTGGTGGAGCGGAACTTTAGAAAGGGCTTTTGTCTCCCTGGAAGGACGATGCTGGTGCCCCGCGGACCCTGGATGCTGTACTGGCTCTCAGAATTCCCCATGCCGTCTCTCTGGAAGAAAGAAAGCCATGCTCTGTGATATTCATGGGTGACGTGCATGTTGCCCCTCAGCATTGAGTTGTCCTCTGACAACAGTCTTTGCTTTGATCTCCAATTGGTCACAGCTTTTTAAAGCCTGAATGATTGGTTCAGTGTGAGCTGGGCCTCATTTGAATTCAAATCCCAAATCCTAATACTTCAAGACCAAGTGGATACATTAAATATGGTGTGTCCTCCATAGGCACCATATACGGTGGAGACACTGGGGACACGTCCCGATCACTTTTTGGAATCGCCAATTTCGTCCCCACGACTTTTGACTACTGAAAATAAAATCTCACTACAATGGATAGCTTCTCAAAGTGAGTTGAGTTATTGTAGGTTCGATGTCAGATGACTGGGGTCGTAAGATAAATCGTTATAAAAAATATTACATCTTAACAAATCAATTATGATATATGGACAGACATGGACAGATTTTGACCTTTAAAAATATCAGAGCACATTTGTCCTATAGATTCTGTTCTTGTTTCCATATTCCACACTCCAGTACTCACCTGGTCTGTTTTCTCTCTGCTCAGTGATCTAGAACCATCCTGTCTTTTCTACTCCTCTCAAGGCATCTTCAAGCTTTAACAGGTTCATCTATAGAAATAAGAAGACACAAAAAGAAGGGAAGAAACGCAGATTTAGAAGATAGATTGGCCCAACATAACATAACAGTTCATTAAAGCACAATATACATTCCTATAAAAACACATTTAGTATGACCATACTAAGAAAAATCACCATCATGTTGGAACACATCTATTGTAGTCCGTTCATTAGTATGATCAATAATTCTGATTATGCAGAGCTATCCAAGTTGATTGAATTGTGAGGATCTGTAGTGCTCTTCAGCCTCATTCAGACTAATGCCTTCAAATGGGGTCTGAACTCTACCAGGTCAAACTCATGTACAGATACAGGAGATTGGTAGTTCCACAGCTCTAAACTGAAAGTTTGATTTCCTTCTCAATTCTAAGCATGACATGCATTTTTCCCTCACCACAGAGCTCAGTGACCTCTTACTCAGTCGGTTGAAAAACGTTTTTTTAAAGCTGTCTTCAGTTTGGCTGCTGTTTATTTTTAAACGCTGGAATTCTTTTGGATTTTTTTTTTGTTGGGAACTTTTGCTCTGCACTGCCAAGTTAGTCGAGCAGCTGATGCCAGATGAAGTCGTGGCCAGAGAGGTTTTCAGGACCAGACTGGCCCTCCCCTCGTGAGACATCCTGACTCCCATACAACTCAATACTGTACACAGAGCTTGGTTCACCATACATGAACCTTCACCAACTCATCCTGACTCCCATACAACTCAATACTGTACACAGAGCTTGGTTCTCCATACATGAACCTTCACCAACTCATCCTGACTCGCATACAACTCAATACTGTACACAGAGCTTGGTTCTCCATACATGAACCTTCGCCAACTCATCCTGACTCTCATACAACTCAATACTGTACACAGAGCTTGGTTCACTATACATGAACCTTCACCAACTCCCATCTCAAGAAGATACTGGTACTAGTTTGATACATATCTAAAGTAATTCTTCTGTTAGATAAGTTCAACCAGTTAAGCTACTTTACAGATTTATGTCAAATTTATGTTGATGGAAATATGGATTATATTTTAAAAAACCCACTTTCATATTTCCGTTAAAATCATGCAAATTCTGCACTTTTCTAAGATATTACAAAATGTTCTCATGTGTTCCAGTTTTCCGCTTAACAACAAATCTTTGCTAATTTGCTGTGTTGAAGTAAATATGCATTTCTTTTTTTTTTGTAGTGTCCAGGTGCTGCTAATTCCAATCATTAACAATACACATACAATCACTAAACAAAATCATGACGTTTTGAGATACAGACAAACATGTGGGTAATATCAAATGTTCCCTGTTTATGACACTGCCGATGTCTGGGAGCACACATCTACCCAGCCCATTGCTTACTCAGCACAAGGAAGTACTCACATTTTTAGTACAATAAACTTGAGGACCTTAATTATTTAACAACTGTACGTGTAGGCAAACCACAAAAAGCGAAAAAGCCTAAAAAAAAAGCATTGTGGTTGATAGAAAACCTCCATGATAAGGCAGTCACAAGTATCTAAGCAGCTTTCTTGACGAGATCTGACTCGCTTCCCAGCTTAAGACCTTCCAAAGACCACGTGGCTTTAAGGTAGCCAGCAGGAGGTAGATGGAAAGAGTGTTAGGCCAGAAAGAGAATGGGAGGGGGAACAACAAAGTGAGAGCTTATGCGTTGCCATGCTTGACCGCAGTTGATCATTCCACCAGGCCAGTGGCAACCTTCCATGCCCTCCACTGTGGGAAAACACGGGCTTAGCACCCTGGGAATGCATTTTGAAAACATCTGCCACCCTTTGCCCAGCTCTTTCCATTTCTTCCCCTAGCTGACCTCCTGTCTCTCTGATTAGCATCAAGAATGAGTGGTGCCACAGGTCGAACGTGGCCCAAAAGAGGGAAAAGCCGGGTCCATCCACACATACTGGGAAGCAAACAAGGCAGGAAGAAAGAGGGCTTGTTGGACAGACAAATGAGCTTGTGGCACTGCCTCGGTTAGCGTATAGAAGGTCAGGACAATGCCTGCTCTCATATACAATGCTAGCACAGAAACAGGCTGCCCCTTACACAGTGATGCTATTCACAGAGGGGAGGCTACAACTGTGAATAGGACTCAGAGGCACAAACACACAAGCGCTCTCCCCGAGCACCAGACGACATCCGTCTGCCGGAGGCTGAGCCCTCATTTTGGGGTAACTCACTGGGGGCAACCTTGTCCATCCCTGGCCCAAGGATTACAAAGAAATGGCGTTCAACACACTCTGTTGCACTCCAGCAGTGAACTTTGGTCTGTCTTTCTATGGAGCCATCTGCTCCCTAGTAGGGAGGAACCAGCCCTATCAACCCCCAAACTGTGTCAGTGACCCTGCCCGCTATCTCTGCAAACTCCCATGTCTTCTTTTCATGCAGGATCCCTTGATTAGGGATTAGTGATCCTATGACACACAGCACAGTTTGCATGCACTTGCATACCTAAGAATTAAAAGTGTGTGATGTGTGTTTGTGTGTGTATGTGTGCCTGTATTAAGCGTACAAGTGCCTGTGAACATGAAATGAGTGAAGTGTGTATTGTGTCTACCAAAGTGTGTATGTGCATGTATGAGAATATGATGTTTGTGTTCACTATAGTATGTGTCTACCTTAACTCCTGTGAGTGTACCAAAGTGTGTATGTGTCTACC
>NW_024880465.1:0-24945 GCF_900700415.2 Clupea harengus
AAATGCCGATAAGTGTCTATGCCTAGCCTTAGTCTTATCATGATTAGCTCACACAATGAATGTTGTCACCAATGTAACACTATTTTTAATCATATATGTTTTTACTATGTTAAATGAGTTTGTTCGGCCAGTTCAAAAAAGCATATGGAAAATGTCCTGTATGTTAACTGTATGTCCCGAGTGTTAACTGTATTGCATATTTCTAGGTGCACTTGACTATTTGCTGGAAGTATAACATCAGCCTCAACGGCCTTAGCACCACTTAAGCACCGCAATGATTTTCAAACATTTTTATCATTAAGAAAAAACGAGTAGTTCTGCTGCAAAGTCGCTGGTGACTACAACTGACAGGCCAGAACAGACCATGGTGAAAACACTGCAATGTGAGAAAAGAGTCACCAGGTGGCAGTAACTTCAAAAGTATTTCTGTTTGAGATGACAAATGCTTATCACTGTTCTTATGTTTGTAAATGAACTTTAAACTGCACAAATATTTTCAAAGTCTTATGTGGCCAATCATTTTGTGGCTATTGCATTTTGTACAAAAAGATGTTTAGAAACGGTGGAAAATATGAAATGTGAACAATACATACTAACCTGTGCTAAGTTTAGAGTAAACAAAGGTTTCTAAAGCTTCAAGAAAAAGTGCCCGCACACAATACAAAGGGAACTATGTGTCCTTTGGTAGTGTACAGCATGTTTTAGTCTAGATCATATCAGACACATTTTTACTTCCTTCCAAGGAGATTATGTTTTTGGTACAGTTTGTTTGTCTCTCTGTTTGTTTGTTTGTCAGCAGGATTACGCAAAACTACCGGCCCAATTTTCATGAAACTTGGTGGAAGGGTGTAGCGTGAGCCAAGGAAAAACCCATCAAATATTGGCGCAGATCTGAATCATGGGGTGGTTTAATTTGGTCTGGGCGGAGGTCTGCGCTCTCCTTCTAGTATTTTCTCTTTCACTTGCTCTTTTATCAGGTTTGAAGATACCCCAAAGATAGCCATGTTCTTGCTGACTGGTGTTTATCACATTGCTAAATCTTACCCATATCATTGTTCAGTGTATCTTTGTCGACTGAGGTCTCTGCAGTCCTATGTCTTGCCAGAGGAGAAAAAAATGCATTTTTTGCATAACATATATACACAACATATCCCAAATACTTAATGCATTACTTCTATTATAATGTTAATAATGATTAATTGAACTTAAACCTGTGGAAATCTGATGCCATCTGGTTGACCTAGAGAAACAAAGCAACAAGTTCAATACATCAGTTTGCTTCCATATAGCTTCATACTAATTACAGTTTCTTCACAAAGTTAGCACAACACCTGGCTGTATCCACATAGATGATCTTTGCTCTGACACAAAACAAATTTAGTGGTATATTAGTCATCATTCAAAATTAAAAATGAGACATTCTTTGTAAACCATCTTAACTAACTGAAACGTAGCCCCACACTCCATTTTGCACATGCTTGCATACTTTTTACAAAAATATATTTCACAGAAATGATTGACATATTTACTGACACACCTTCTCATTCAATGTTTTTTCTTTATTTTTTACATTGTAGATTAATACTGAAAACATAAAAACTATGAAAGAACACATGTGGAATTATGTAGTAAACATGTAGTTTTTGTTTTTTTCATTCTTCAAAGTAGCCACCTTTTGCTTTGATGACAGCTTTGCACACTCTTGGCATTCTCTCTATCTCAATCGCAAACTACCTCTCTCATGACTTACCGTAATTTCCGGACTATAAGCCGCTACTTTTCTCCCATGCTCTGAACCTCGCGGCTTAAACAATGACGCGGCTAATTTATGGATTATGATACCTGTGACTGATAGATAGATATGTACTTTATTAATATCTGTATGGAAACATTCTTGTGTCCAGACAGATAGCTGGAAAGCTACAAACAGTCCTGAAAATTGTTCATCGTTAAGTTGGATATTGTAGCGATCTCAGTCACTACGAGTTTGATACAATAAACCATTACAATATGACCGTTACTCTCTAACAAATATCAACAGCAACGACATCGGGAACGTCTCTTTTTTCAGTTCACAAGATCATACTCATAAAACGTGTTGTTATCATATTCACAATTATGAATAAACGTGTTTGTAGCCTGGTTAAATTACATGGAAAATCCTGTTGGTTTGTTAAGGTTTACTATGGGCAGGGGCGACGTTAGCCACCCGGAAGTAAGTTATTTGTTGTTGTGACGTCACGTTGAATTGTCGTATACGGTTGCTTTGTGTTTACGGTGGCTTTGTGGAGCTAGGATGCTAGCATGGATGCAGCCGCATGGATGCTTAGCTCCACGCGATTTCTCAGCATCTCTCAATAACTTAGCTAATGTCAAAATAACCACAGTCTACCGGCGTAGACAGAACACAACTCAAAACACTTTAGAAAATAAAAGTTTAGTACAATACAAATCCAGTCTTTTCAAGTTCTTTAGCTCACTGGTTTCAAACTAGCGTCTTTCTTCTATCTCTCTGTCTTCAATCTAACGTTCTAGCTTCTGATTGACTCTTACAACTGTGCTCTCTTAAAGCAACAGTGCACTTATCGTAACTGGCAAAACTAATAATATGCATCACTATTGTATTACTTTTGATATTCATTTTAGCCTGTGTAAAGTTCATTTATTTCAATGTACCGGTAGGCACCTGCGGCTTATAGACATGTGCGGCTTATTTATGTTAAAAATAATTATTTTTGAAAAATTCAGTGGGTGAGGCTTATATTCAGGTGCGCTCAATAGTCCGGAAATTACGGTAAGTCACCTGAAATGTTTTTCAATTAACAGGTGTGCCTTGCCAAGAGTTAATTTGTGGAATTTCTTGCCTTCTTAATGTGTTTTGGACCCTCAGTTGTGTTCTGCAGATGTAGGGTTTGTATACAGTGAATAGCTCTATTACTACTACTGAACTACTCAACTAAGAAAGGAGAAACGACAGTCCATCATTACCTTAAGGCATGAAGGTCAGTCAATCCGGAAAAGTTGAAGAACTATCCTCAAGTGCGCGAAAAACCATCAAACGCTACGATGAAACTGGCTCTCATGAGGACAGCCCCAGGAAAGAAAGATCAAAAGTTACCTCTGCTGCAGAGGATACATTTGTTACAGCTACCAGCCTCAGAAACCGCCATTTAACAGCACCTCAGATTAGAGTCCACATAAATGCTTCACAGAGTTCAAGTAGCAGACACATCTCAACTTCAACTGTTCAAAGGAGATGGCGTGAATCAGGTCTTCATGGTCGAATTGCTGCAAAGAAGCCACTACTGAGGAAGAACAAAAAGAGGAGAATTGCTTGGGCCAAGAAACACAAGGAATGGATATGTAGAAATCTGTACTTTGGTTTGATGAGTCCAAATTTGAGATTTCTGGTTTCGACCACCATGTCTTCGTGAGACACAAAGAAGAGCGGATGGTTTTTTGCATGCGTGGTTCCCACCGTGAAGCACGGAGGAGGAGGTGTGATGGTGCTTTGCTGGTGACACTGTTGGTGATTTATTCAAAATTCAAGGTATACTTAACGGCCATGGCTACCACAGCATTCTGCAGCGACATGCCATCTCATCTGGTTTGTGCTTAGTGGGACCATCATTTGTTTTTCAACAGGACAATGACCCCCAAAACACCTCCAGGCTATGCAATGGCTATCTGACCCGAAAAGGACAGTGATGGAGTGCTGCGTCAGATGACCTGCCCTCCACAATCACCCAACGTAAAACCCAATTGAGATGGTTTGGGATGAGTTGGACCGCAGAGTGAAAGAAAAGCAGCCAACAACTGCTCAGCATCTCTGGGGACTCCTTCAAGACTGTTGGGAAACCATTCCAGGTGACTACCTCATGAAGGTATGACTACCTCATGAGAGAACGCCAAGAGTGTGCAAAGCTGTCATCAAAGCAAAAGGTGGCTACTTTGAAGAATCTAAAATATAAAACATATTCTGATTTGTTTAACACTTTTTGTTTACTACATAATTCTATGTGTTCTTTCATAGTTTTGATGTCTTCAGTATTAATCTACAATGTAGAAAATGATTAAAAAAAAAATATATATATTAGTGCTGTCAGTTTAACGCGTTATTAACGGCGTTAACGCAAACCCATTTTAACGCTGTTAATTTTTTTATCGCGAGATTAACGCGATTTTTAATTTTTTTTTAGATTAACATTATTTTTGGCCTCGCAAACTGTGTAGTAGGCTAACGTTACGGTTTGAGTGAATGGTGAGCGCGCTACGGCGAAATGGATGATAAAAAGCTTCTGAATGGAAAGTTTACTTTTAAAAAGTTTACTTTTAAAAGTTGTGTTGTGCAAGCGAGCTTCACTGTTGTCTGAAAATGTCAACAGGCAGCTGGCTGAAAGCAAAGAAGTAGTAGGCTTACCTTTTATTGGTAACCTAACTGTTACAGTTCATTGTTTCTGAAATAAGAGACCTGACTGCTATGTTCCCAGCAAACTTGGAAAAAAGAAAATATTAAGCCATGGTTTAACTGCACTATAGGCTGAGTCCTTGTTTACCTGAAATGTGCACTTTATCATTTTATTTTGTACCGCCCTGTTTGGCAATGTTGGTTTTCAATAAAATAAAACATTTGCATAAAGCAAGCCAATCCACTTTTCCATGTTGATAAGGGCAAAAAAATAAAAATAAAATGATGGAAAAAATACATAAACGAAGGGACATTTAGAATAGATAAAAAATTGCGATTAATCGCGATTAATTCTGAGTTAACTATGACATAAATTCGATTAATCGCTATTAAATATTTTAATCGTTTGACAGCACTAATATATATATATATATATATATATATATATAAACCCTTGAATGTATATGTTTCAAATTAGCATTTATTCCCATTTTAAGCAAGATAATATATAGTGTGTTTCATGCAGAAGGTGTATTGTGCAATGTGCGTCTTCAGATACATTTCCTGAACATGTGAACAAGAACCTAGCCTGAGATAGAAATTGGGTGAAGAGAACTGAATATAATCTGAATTTGTGGAAAATTACAAAAGATAACCATTGTGTCTAAGTGTTCTTGCTTGGGGAGACCTGGCACTTGTGTGTGTGTGTTTGTATGTGTTTTAAAGAGTTGATTTTGTATTAGATGATAGTAAAGAGAACTGCATACAGAGTGTTGTAGAGCTTCAATCAATATTGGGTCAATGCTAAAAACACTGAATGTATCATTACTTTATCTGATGCAGGTGGAGCAGCAGGAACTTTCATCCTGTGGATATTCAGCATTCCAATCAAAGGAGAAGATTCTGCCAGGCAAAGGGCAAGAATAAGTCCCCAGTGAAGCACATCAAGAACAGTTGCTTTACTGAACTTTGTTGATTAAACAAGTTAGCTAAGGACCTGACATGGACCATTCAAACAAGGCGATACTCTTCGCATTACCTTATATGTTCATCAACTTGTCATGATTTTAATTAGGAAAAGTTAGCTAATTATCATAATTTATGGAGGGCCATAATTGTATAGCCATCACTGTAAGTTATGCACCCTTACCATTAACTTGGATCTTGACACCGGAGTCAGGGAAGGGTGAGATCTGTCCTAACATTAACCTAGAAAGGGGAAATGTGGGCAATGGGCAAAATGACAACGACTGCTGCTATAAATTAAGCAGGTATGATTAGGTAATGTTAGGCAGTTGCTTTAGCTTATGGAGCTGTACATTAACCACACAACCAGACATGCCTAGACAGCTTGGACTAGAATTAGTTAAAGTTAGTTAGCCATTTTTAAGTGACAAAAGCAGCACATTTCCACTTGCTCTCAGAGAAGAATTGGTTCATACAGTCTTACGTTGTCGTTTGTAATTCAATGTTATTTACTGCAGTGAAACATTTTAGCTAGCTTGGAATCAATTTAGCTACGTTAAATAGCTATGTTAGCTTGTTAGCACAATGACCGTGTTAGAAAAACGGGTATGTCTACAGTAAATACAGAATGGTCATTTATTAATTAACATATACATTAAAATAAACCAACCACTTGTCAGAATTCATTTTCGTCGTTGTTACAACTGTTTCACACTTATGGCTTACCACAGAGTTTGACCACATCTTCAACCAGGTGTTGCTAGATAATATCAGTTCAGCATCAAACGTAAGGAAACTATCCTCAAGTACCTCGAAACATCAATAACGCATAACTGACCTCTTGAGGTAAAGATTTTCATCCACGTCCTCATTTTCGGAATCGCTTATTCGATCACTCATCCCTGCGTTTTTGAGGAAATATGCTTTGTGTGACAAACCTTTTGAGAATTTCAATAAAGTTACTATTCAAGTTACAGGTAACTAGCTAAGGTTAGCGAGATTACCCGCCTAAATCAGAGCAAGTGTCATTCGTCTCTTTCCAAGCTATGCCCAGTGCCCTGTTTCGACGGCAGATGTCATAAATCTGAAGCACGGTCTCCCTACAAATAATTGGTTTAACTATATATAACTTCATTTTAAGAACCTTCTCAGGTGTGACAATGTGATATTATATAAGAATGTGATTTTATTGTAGATGATATTTTATATGATAACTGCAAATATTACATATAAAAACAAACAATCAAAAAATTATTGTTTTTTTTTTCATGGCATGTTTTCACTGGAAAGTGCACATTTCTGGACATCTGTGCCAAGCTATTTTATGACATCTGCGTGTTATTTTCTGCCTGATTTATTGGTGTCTTAATTCACAAACTGAAAAACTAAACTAATTATTGGAAAGGTAACCTAAAGCTACAGGCAAAGAGAACAAGAGAAGGTGGGTGAAGGTGAGCGTCAGGAGGAGAGGAGAGGAGGGGGAGAGAACAGGCCCAGGGAAAGGGCCTTTCAAAAAAAGGGAAGGAAAAGAAGATGAAGAGAGAAGAGCCTTCCCCCGCCCTTTCCCTCTCCTCTCCTCAGCAAATGTACTAATGATTTATCTCTATTTACTACAGAGCCCCAAATGTCATGGTGGTGATTTTTTTCTGGGCTACTTTTGTGCTCCCTTGCAATAGCCTACTTTTGTATTACCTCCCAATATATCTGCGCACCAATACTTCTGAATTATCGAGGGAACGCAAAACTATTGCGAGGGAAGGCAAAAATATTGTAACGTAATGCAAAGGTATTGCAAGGGAATGTGAAAAAGCTCCGAAAATAAAACAAATCACCACCAGGGGGCTCTGAAATGTCTTTTATGCTATCTCGCGGTATAATTCCTTGCTATGGAACACCTTGTACAATCTGAGGACAGATAGTCTCAGATTGTACCACAAAGTGTTCCAATATGTGGACATACAATAGAATAAAAAATATCAGGCATATTTCAGGGCCATTTTGCCCATTAATGGTAACTGTATAATTTCAGGTGCTGCCCCCTAGAATGTGTAAAAATACGTTTACATTTTACACTTTTACTTTTACATTTTTAGTATTAGTCTTTTACATTTGGGGGTGGGGCAGCTGCATGCAGGCACCGTTGACCTATTTTATTTAAAAAAATCCTCATGCACTCGTTGATAATGGTAACGTACGAATTTCAGTAGTCTCGGGATAATGGTATGAAGAGATCATATGGCCACCTCAGCATATTGCCAACTGCTAACTAACTGGTATAAATCTTTCATAAATTGTCTTTGGCAAGGTTTGTGGCAATATTGAAAAATAATGAAAAAGTGTTACAGAATACCCTGCACTGACCCTTCAACACTCAGTCTCGCCATGATTTCACACTAAGAAAGCCACGCTTAGAATAACAATTTGATTTCTGACACGTTGACGTTCTGATGCCATGTTTCCCACTATAACAATGCTATAGTATACAATGTTCTGCTGGAAACCTGAACCACAGGCATTTTTATAAAGAGTGAACAATGGCGCAAATTGATTGGAACAATCTGATGAGTAAATGATATCCATATGAGTGTCATCTGACTGTGTGCTTCAGTGAAAGGGATAAAACTGAAGGAGATATGACCTTTTGCATAAAAGAGTAAACATGAACATACTGTATATAG
Organism: Clupea harengus; assembly: GCF_900700415.2. Taxonomy (NCBI): domain Eukaryota; kingdom Metazoa; phylum Chordata; class Actinopteri; order Clupeiformes; family Clupeidae; genus Clupea; species Clupea harengus. The sequence goes on from NW_024880465.1 coordinate 8,053, forward strand.
TCGTCACATCATAAATATCGAATTGCAATTCATAAATATGTCTTGTTCATTTTACATTGCAATTTGTCTAACATAACTTTTTGTGTTTTAAATGTTTGTAAATCCTCAAACATGAAAATAGTTTACATGAAAATAGCACAGATTTTTGATGTGGTTTCCGACTGTCTTACCTCACTGTATATGCATGATTAATAGCATTTTGACCATGTATTATAGCCTAATTTATCAGTGCTTATGTTTTTCCACGTTGAAATATTTATTCTTTTTTATTCTCATTTTTAGGAATTTAATCATAAAACTGCATAGTCAATCGCTACATTTAAAACTTGTTTGATCGAGCCAATGATGTAGCTCCATATTGATTGTGACCCACTCAAATAGGCTCAAGAGTTGATGGTGAGATCACGCGTCCTCTGGTAAGCAACACCTCCAAGGCCGTCGCCTTGGCGACTGGGCGTGTCCTCTGTGCTTACAGATATGGCCCTGTAACATGATTGGTTTGACTATGTGCTGACGCAGTCACATGCCATCGCTCCATACGCGTTACTACCGGATGTCGCCGGCCTATTGGTCTTCGCCTGAGAGTACCTTCTCAAGCGAGGAGCCATGGATTATTCTCGTCTGTATTTATTTATCGTCAGCTCATAACATGTTTGGAGGTCGGAATTTTACTTAAGAAGATACATGGAGAGTTATTGGAGTGTTCACAATCTGCAGCGTTTCCAGTGAGGACTTAAGTGGACCAAAGGAACGTCCTAATTCTTTGACCCTCCCTGACATTGGTAGGCTAAGTAGCTCCATTTGATCTTCTAAACTTAACTTTTATTTTAGTCTTTGACACATTTAAAGTGTTCAAAGGGAACTAAAGGTTTCTATTCAGTTATATTATTGATGATTATGTGGCATGATTTAAGCTAACACATCAATTTTCGCGAGGGTAAGGTGTCGGAGAGGAATAGACGCTGTCATAACTACGCGTTGACTTTGTAGCTTTGGTACATAAGTGTGGTCATACTGGTGAACCTATTGGTGAACAGATTCTAGCAGCATTTGTGTGATCGTACCCATCAACCATACTGGTACCGTATTAATTGTAGCAGTGTCTGCTAGTGTTGTAGCTGTACCAAAGCCAGGGCGTGGATGGTGTCCTAGCCAAACATGACAACTAATGGGTGTTGACGTACCTGCTATTTCATGGGGTATTCCCAGTGATCTCACACATTCTTGCTTTCGGAAACATTGCGGTGTACATGTACCTGTGTGTGACATGCTCATTTGCGTGGTGATCGACGTGAACGTGTATTCTAGGCCACCTGCATCCTTGACACTGTCAGTTTATATTGAAATAGGGTTGGGGGCCATACATCAGAGTTAGTTATGTTGTGAAACAAGATGTATGCAATTGAGTTGGCCTATTGGTTTTGCCGTTTGCCAACCTTATTTACTTGCTTTCTCTCTCCAGAAAATACAGAAATCATGCTCACTCGGCTTTTTAGCATGCATGGGCTGTTTGTGGCCTCCCACCCCTGGGAAGTGATCGTGGGGACCGTCACCCTCACCATCTGCATGATGTCCATGAACATGTTTACGGGCAACGACCAGATCTGCGGATGGAACTATGTCTGTCAAAAACCTGAAGAGGTATGGTACAGCACTGTGACTGCATGACGTGTTTTTGACACGTTTGACAGGGATAGTTACATTCTTGTCATTCCAAAAACATCTGATTCTATTCAAGGAATCCATTATAAATGAGTCATGTCATTCTCTGAACGTTTTTTTTTTTTTACTTCATCTGTGTCAAGCTTTGTCAGTTCAGTTTTTTCAGTTACATAATAACCTCACTTTTAACTTTTGATATGTTGTATGATACTGTCTTTATTGACAAAGTTGTGGTTGGGGATTCAAGGTTCAATCCTAATATTCTGGGTTAATACTGGCCTGATCTAGATGAATTATAGTATGCTGAGATAATACTGGCCTGATCTAGATGAATTATAGTATGCTGAGATAATACTGGCCTGATCTAGATGAATTATAGTATGCTGAGATAATACTGGCCTGATCTCTAGATGAATTATAGTATACTGAGATAATACTGACCTGAACTTGATGATTAATGTCCTGTTTGCTGTTTCCTCTTCTCTGTTACAGCCGGTACTAAGCAGTGACATCATCATCCTGACCATTACCCGTTGCATAGCCATTGTGTACATCTACTTTCAGTTCCAGAATCTACGCCAACTGGGCTCAAAATACATTTTAGGTAAGGGCGTCCTTACTACCATGCAGTTAGTATTAATCATACACACTTTCAATGATGATGGGAATTGTCTATTCTTGCGCTCTGCTTCGTTTTTTGTGTTTATTTTTATAATTGGTTGCAGGTATTGCAGGACTCTTCACAATATTCTCCAGCTTTGTGTTCAGCACGGTGGTCATTCACTTTCTAGACAAAGAGCTCACAGGACTAAAGTAAGCCCCATATTTCAGATGTACTGGCCTCAACCAGAATACAGATAACGTGTGGAAAGACATCATAAAATTTAACCCGATGACTTCTTTTTTTCACAGTGAGGCGTTACCCTTTTTCTTACTGCTGATTGACCTTTCCAAAGCAAGTGCCCTTGCCAAGTTCGCATTGAGTTCAAACTCTCAGGTATATTTGTATTTATTTTTATTTTTATCTCTCTCTCACAAACAGTGAGGTTTTCTTTGGCCACCACAGAGTTGGAGCAAGGATACATATCTGTGGTGTTTGTTTTACAGGATGAAGTAAGAGAAAACATTGCCCGTGGAATGGCAGTCCTGGGACCCACGTTCACTCTGGATGCCGTGGTTGAATGCCTGGTGATTGGCGTGGGCACTATGTCAGGTACACCACAGCAAAACCCATGAGGGCAGATGGACATGCCCGTGTTCAGAATGGATTGCAAAACAAATGTCTGTTCGTGATCTTATATCTTTCCATATCTGCTGGTTGTCTGTTAGGTGTGCGTCAGTTGGAGATCATGTGCTGTTTCGGATGCATGTCTGTCCTGGCCAACTACTTTGTCTTCATGACCTTCTTCCCTGCCTGTGTGTCACTGGTGCTGGAGGTGAGTAGATCCGCTGCTCGTCTCTGTTATGTGTCTCTCTTTGTGTGGCCGGTCTACATTTTGAATTTGTCTCTCGCCGTTGCAGCTGTCCAGAGAGAGTCGGGAGGGACATCCCATCTGGCAGCTGAGTCACTTTGCCCGTGTCATGGAAGAGGAGGAGGACAACAAGCCCAACCCAGTCTCACAGAGGGTGAAAATGATCATGGTAAGTGCTCCACACCCAGGCTCTCGATGGCTCTCGCGCAACACGCAGGCTTTTCAGATTCATGGCTAATATGCCTGGTTCTCGTCATCAGTACTGCTAACTGAAAGAGATGTTTTGTCTTTTAGTTTAATGGTTGTGGTTTCTCTCCCTCTCTGCTGCAGTCTCTTGGCCTGGTTATGGTCCACGCCCACAGCCGCTGGATTGCTGAGCCGAGTTCTGGCAACGGCACCATAACACTACCACCTACAGGACTCCGCCTTCCAGACCACGGACCCACAAGGATTGACCCAGAGAGGCCTCTGTGGCAATTCTATCTCTCAAGGTAGTTTCCCCCTCAGCATTGGCTGGCTATCATCCACCATCAAGAGCTCCGCTGACAGTCATGAGATGGTTGAATTTTGAATTCCTAAAAACTGACTGATTGTTTGTTTCCCATGTTTGCCTCTGCAGGATGATCAGTATGGACATTGAGCAGCTTATCACTCTGAGCCTGGCTCTCCTCCTGGCAGTCAAATACATCTTCTTTGAGCAGGTGGAGACTGAGTCCACCCTGTCCCTGAAAGGTCCCATATCAGGCTCGTTGCGGAACCCCAAGTGGACACCTGACCAGTGCTGCCGAAAGGAGGCGATGCCACAACCTAGAACCCCACAGAAAACCCCGAACATACCCGTCCCCATCACCAAGGAGGAGAGAGGTAATAAAGTGGATGATTTGGCATGTTTTACAGGCTGCATATTTGGGTATTATTACCATCCTCTGCGTTTATGGGCATGTGTTTTATGAGTGAGTCATTTAATGATTTGCATGGTGCTTGCTATAAAAAAAAAAAAAAACTTGAGGATGCGTCATGATGTATCAGACTAACCAAAGCGCCCTGCCTTTGTCTGGACCCAGCTGAGGTGATCCGCCCACTGCCCACCCCCACACCACTGGAACGCAAGAGCCTGTTTGCAGTGGGCGAGGCGGAAGACGCTGGAGAACAGAGAGAACCCGCATCAGCTGTGCTGCAGCCCAACCCTCCCTCAGAGCCACGGCCCATAGATGAGTGTGTGTCCATACTGAGGAACCCTGAGGTAAGAACCTCCACTTGTGGATCACTCATTGCACAACTGTGGGTGTGTGCATGTGTTTGCGAAGACATGTTCCAGTGTGTACAAATGTGTGGTGGTAGATCATTTAGAAAAAAAAATCATCTCAAACTCTTTTGAGTAGTGCACCTACAGTACATTTCATTTGGATGAAATAAAGGGAGAGCTTTGTGTTTGCCTTCAGGCCTACTTGTAGTGGAGCTATATCCGATATCCTATCCTATATCCTATATCCTATATCCTAAGTGGTTTTACTCTACGGCTATTTCCTGTATGGTGTGATCGTGAGCTAATGAGCTTATTCACCTCACCTGCTCGCTTACTCTTAAACAATTAGCGTGTGACGTGAAAGTAGAAGTCAGCCCAGCCCTGACACCATCTACCCTTTAAACTTTAGTTCCCCCCGCTTAAGCAGGGTTTTACTTCCTGAAAGAAACCATACATTTTGAAGTACGACAGGGATATTTAAAGGGTTTTTTGTTTGTGTGACTGCAGATGGGTGCAAGGTTTCTGAGTGACGAGGAGGTGATTGCTCTGGTGAAGTCCAAGCACATTCCAAGCTACAAGCTGGAGAACATCATGGAGACCCCAGAGAGAGGCGTGGTGATCCGCAGGAAGATCCTCTCACCGAACCTCCCCAACCCCTCTGCCCTCACCTGCCTGCCTTACAAGGACTATGACTACTCTCTGGTAAGCTAACAAGAAGGAAAATATAGTTAATATCTAGTATCCAGAAGAACATGCGACTATTTCAATTTTGTATTATTGAATTGTTATAGTCCACTAAGATCTAAATGTGGATTGAAACTACTTTTTCAATGTGATATGACACGCACCCTGGGAAAAGAGCCATTCAATCAACTTGTAACCCTTCTGATTATCAGGTGATGGGAACCTGTTGCGAGAATGTGATTGGCTACATGCCTGTGCCGGTGGGAGTGGCAGGGCCTCTCTTCCTGGATGGAAAGCAGTTCCAAGTCCCAATGGCCACAACGGAGGGCTGTCTAGTGGCCAGTACCAACCGCGGATGCAGAGCTATCGCTGTAAGACCCTTACTGAAGATAATAATCTTTCACCCGTGCAATAACAACTCCCTTATTATCAATAATAACATATTTTTTATCATTGGCGTAACAATAGTGTTTATACATACAAGTAGTAATATCGGTATAACTGAGGTTTTAAACATAGGTGGTTAAATGCGGTGTTGCCGAGTTATAGTTTTTGAGACATTTGAACTTTACCCTTTGCCCTCCCTTCTCCAGCTTAGCAGCGGTGCCCACAGTCAGGTCCTGGCCGACGGGATGACGCGAGGCCCCGTGGTGCGCCTGCCTTCGGCCTGCATGGCTGCAGAGGTCAAGGCCTGGTTGGAGAGTGCTGAAGGCTTCAAGTACACCAAGGAGGCGTTTGACAACACCAGCAGGTTAGGAGTTGAGAGCAGCATTATACCGTCATATTGAGTTTCCATCTGGCAGTTTGTGAAAGCAACTACAGTATGTGTTGAGTGTAACAATCGTGCATTTCTTACTCTGAACAGAGTAGTAGTCTGGTAGCTAATGCATTATGGGAATGTCATTTAGAAACCATGTGATTATGAACAAGCATTTGTAGGACGTGTGTTTTAGAGAACATCACATTCTCTTTGTTTAATCATTATTACAAATATGACCTGATCCAGCAGTCTGCTCATAATCTCTAATGGGTCCAGACCTGCAGTCTGACCCAGAGATAATGTATTCAGTTGGGTGAGGAGAGAGACCAACTGAGTGGTATTCATTCTTTGCAGATTTGCTCGCCTGGAGAAGCTTCTGATTAGCCTGGCTGGGCGAAATCTCTATATCCGCTTCCAGTCCAGAACGGGAGACGCCATGGGCATGAACATGATCTCCAAGGTACGTCTGAGAAAGGAAATAAACATTTGAGTGCTTTTTTTTAAGGTCAGCGTTCGAATCTGTGAACTGAGAATCTGAAACTGTGGATCTGAGAATAGTGGGGGGGGTCCGGAGGGTTGTTTGGTTCATGTCACCAATCCCAAACGAGATATTTCCACTGATAATACTAGTCATAATAAGCATGAAGGAAATGAACTATTTAGGCTGATGATATCTACTATTAACGTATACATGTCTAATAACGGCTCCTTCTTGTTTCAGGGCACAGAGCAGGCTCTGTCCAGACTGCAGGAGCAGTTCCCTGACCTGCAGGTCCTGGCAGTCAGTGGGAACTTCTGCACTGACAAAAAACCTGCTGCTATCAACTGGATTGAAGGACGAGGGAAGTCTGTGGTGTGTGAAGCCACCATCTCAGCCAAAGTAGTTAAAGAGGTAAAGACTCACCCCCGCCCCCAAACAAACACACACACACACACACACACACACACACCACACACACACACACAGGTAATCATTAAAGCACATCTGTACTTAGTTACGTATGAATCACTGGCCTGACGTCCTGTTCATCCTCTTGTTTCCCAGGTTTTAAAAACCAGAACTGAGTCTTTAGTGGATGTCAACATCAACAAGAACCTTGTGGGCTCTGCCATGGCTGGAAGCATCGGGGGCTACAACGCTCACGCCGCCAACATTGTGGCAGCCATTTACATCGCGTGTGGCCAGGTAAGACTCCTCCCTCTCCAGCTCAGAGCAGAGTGGACATCAGACTGCCCCTGCTGGTTACCAGATTAACACTAAAACAACACTAAAACAGCCTATCAAATATGATCAGAAAAAACAGCTATCTGAAGATCATGGTCTAGGGTTCAGAGGCATAACCTGGACTGTGTTTCTTTCCCCGACAGGACCCAGCTCAGACTGTGGGCAGCTCGAACTGCATCACCCTGATGGAGGCCACAGGCCCAACAGGGGAGGACCTGTACATCAGCTGCACCATGCCTTCCCTGGAGCTGGGCACAGTCGGCGGGGGCACCAACCTGGCCCCACAGCAGTCCTGTCTGAAGGTACTGTGCCATAGTTTGAAACAAACACATACAGCATATTTGGCTAAAACTGGTCAAATGGGAATTGTGTGTTGATGTAATGCCAGTGCTTAGACACAGACGCAGTGTTTGAGAGAAAGGCATGGCTAACAATGCCCACTTTGTTGCAGATGCTTGGAGTGCAGGGAGCCAATCAGGACAGCCCTGGGGACAATGCCCGGCACCTGGCGCAAGTGGTGTGTGCCACCGTGTTGGCAGGGGAGCTTTCACTAATGTCGGCCCTGGCCGCTGGGCACCTGGTCAAGAGCCACATGGCTCACAACAGGTGAGAGGAAGAGGGAGTGGTGGGGTTGAAGTAGAGGAGTATTGGTTTCTGGACCTTTCTGCTCGCACTGATTGCTGTCAACCAAGCGGTCCAGTGGTTCAGTTCAGTGCAAGCCTTTTGCTGTGTCAAGAGCACACGGCCTCAGGTGAACGCTGGGGATGAAGGTCCTATGCTCTGTGGCCATACCCTAAACATTTCACACTCCATGAGCAAACAGGGCAGAGAGCATACTTCAGAACACAGCACATGAAATGCATACTAAACAGAGCATACTTCAGAACCCAGCAAATTAAATGCATACTAAACGGAGCATACTTCAGAACACAGCAAATTAAATGCATACTAAACAGAGCATACTTCAGAACCCAGCACATGAAATGCATACTAAACAGAGCATACTTCAGAACACAGCAAATTAAATGCATACTAAACAGAGCAATTGTCTTTCCTTCGCAGATCAAAGGCAAATCTGCAGGATACTGCAGGGACGTGCACAAAGGGAGCATCCTGAAGAGGCAGAGTGGGCAGGATACCGTCTGTGGTCTCTGACCCCCCCCCGCAGACTCTATACAGTGGGGGGGGGGGGTACATCATTTCAACTCTAGTCCTGTGTGGAAAGTATTGTGACGGAGGAGGATCTTTCTGGAAAGTTGAATGGACTGTGGGACCTCACAGACTCTCAGCTCCATAAAAGAGACAGAGGATAACAACAATCATGTTTTAATTGTGCTCCTGTCTTTAATGGCAGATGTAAAAACACATTTTTGTTATTAATTTCTTTTAATTTGCAAAATTGCAGGTTGAGGTCTAATTTCTCTGCTGTGCAGTTACTAGGACTGGTTAGTACCCTAGAGAGGAGTTAAAAAAGCAATGATCCCCGTAGTACAGTGTGCTAGTTCTGTTTTCAAAGATGCAACCATTATGAAACATGGGAGTGCTAATTCAATACACTTGAACTTGCCAAATACAGCCTTCTGGGCATAGTCTGTCAGAATGTGCTTACATGCTGCATGTTCTCACTGGACATGAAATGATTGAAGGTATTAAGTACGGTTCTGTTTTTCTGTCCATTTTGTTAATAAGAGGAATAAATTTGAGTGCAAGTGCACAAATATTTCACAACGGTGCTATATAACCAGGTGTGAATGGAGCCAGGTGCTTTCTCTCCTGTCTCTATTGTACTACCTATGGCAAGTTGAATGAAAGCCCTACCTCCTGCTTGGATAAGGTGATCCAGCTGTTCCTCTGCTTGTAATTTAATCTAACTGCACAATAAGCACAGCACCTTCACGTGTCTGTGACGGATGCACCAAGAAGGTACATACTCTGCTGATTGTCATGTGTGTGAATGCTGCACCTCCTGTGTGTGTGTGTGTGTGCGTGCGTGTGTGTGTGTGTGTGCGTGTGTGTGTGTGTGCTTACCCAGTGACTGACAGAGGTGATTGTGGAGAAAGCAGAACTTTCTCCACCAAAGCTATATTTCTCTGAAAATGGTAGAACAAAAAAGTTAACAGAATGTTTTCTTTTTGTATATTTTTGTAATAAATAAAGGGAATTTTGAATTATTGACTTTGTGTAGTGGTATTTTAACTGAATACAGCAAACATTTTAGACTCGGCTCACCTAATATTATTGAAACCATTAAATCTAGATGTGTATAGGAAATCCTTTGAAAGGAAATCCTTCAAGTTTTCTTTGACAGACTTAATAGAGTAAGGTGAAGGCGCTTGATCCAATAAAGAGTCTTACTGACAAATCCCAGGCCTCACCTACATGGGGTTTTTGAAACACATATCTGAGCAAAGTAAGAGGTCTTGAGTTTTCAGACATATTTTAGAAATAAGTTCATGAACTTTTATATCAAATAAATCATGACAATTTGTTAGTTACAAATCAAAAGATGATTTCCCATTTGATGGGAAATAATGCAAGACTGGAACAAAAAAATGCCTGAGTACAGCAAAGAATTAGAGTAATATATATCAGTGATATACATATACAGTATATATGTCATATATATAATTCATATGTCATATCATTTATGTCATATATATCATTTATAGGTCACATATATCATATATATATGTAAAAGTATAGTAATATACAGTATATATATATCAGTGAACAAATTGGTATTAGACTGGTGAGTAAACTGTCCTTTCCACCACCCAATGGACGTGTCTGAGGGATGTTTGAGGCATTCCTGAGCCAACGTCACCATAGGCACTATCCTCACCAGAGCAGCGCTCGGCCAATCAGCTCAGAGTGCATCACATCTCACCAGGGCAGGGCCACCTGATAGGCTGACAGTCAGTCAGTGAGGCCCAGACAGACCTACAGGGATGAGGAGTATACAGACGGGATAATCTCAGCTCCCAGTGTGACCCCCCCCCCACACACACACCCTTTTATCTACTGTTAACATTAGGTCAAGCAATCATCCTGTAGGCAAAATCACTGCCTAAACCAGGAAACATTTGATTTATCAACATGAAGCACAAAAAGCAAGCCCTGTAATCTCTGCTCTGGGACTATTTGTCAAACAGGGTGATATAGACAGATTAGGAAAAAAAGAAGGTAGGAGCAAAGAAAGACAAATTCCCAGAGATTAAAAGGGAGCGATAAAACCGTGACTATGGGTTCAGTTGGAAAGGGAACAGGACACGGGGAGCTTCGTTTGGCACGAACAATGCATCTGATACCATAGAAGCCACATGGTTGATATTTCTTGGTGTTAGCCAACTCAGGAATACACAAAAGTATGTGGATATGTAAATGTTTGTTTAGATAAAGAATCCTAATAGAAATATTTTCGGAGATTAACAGGTTAAGCAAGAATTTTGCAAGTTGGGCTAAGAGCAGTATCGGCCCAAGGCAATCAACTGAACTCAAGAGAGAGAAAGGCACGGGGGTGGGGGGGGGGGGGGGGGGGGGGGAGTAGGCTAATTAGGGCTCTAAAACGGTTAAAAATCCTTAGTTTGCTACAAATTGGTTATTGTTACAAATGATAAAGAACTACATATTTCTTTTAAATTGTTAATCTGTGTTCTGAAAGCATAATTAAGTGCTAATACCATGGTGTTACTGTAGACTATTTCATTGAGTGGCATTACTGTTCTAAGCCTTGACAAAATAGCATATGTGCATTATATAAATGCCTCCACTATAAGTGTTGAAAATTATTCTGCTTTAGGATCCCAAATGGTCTGGAATCAGTAGGAATCAGTGGGTGGTGAGTTTTCTGCCTTGCAGAACAAAGAATACACAGGGAAATCTCTGCATAGCACATTGGCTCCCCCTAGTGTTGGAAATAAATCATTGCCTACTTTCAAAGACGGCCTACTCTGTTTTTCTTTAAAAAACCAACAATAAAAAAAATGTAAAATACACAAAAGCCCACAGACTTACCCTCCTTCCACTTTCATTTCAAAATGTTTAATATAAATATAGAAGGCTCACAAAACTGAAGTAAGAGCTTAAAAAAATATTTTAAATTTGGAATAAGTTCTGCATGTTATTGCTCACGTCCACCCAGTCCTGTGTTTTCTCCAACAATACTTTACAAGGCTTTGGTTTCTTCCAGTTGTCCAGTATTCTTAAGGTCAACAACATTCAGTTGTCCAGCATCCTTAAGGTCAGAAACATTTCTGTTGGGATTTACTTCCAACTTTGGTTTAGATCCATTGTGAGCCTGCCTGCCATCACCTGTGTCCTGACATTCAAGCACAAATACTTCATTATCTCCTAGGCGCTTTGCAAGCCTTGTGGGAAAGCCGAAAAGACGATGTGCTAGTTTGCGTCGGACATGGGACTCCAGTTTCACTCTGAGCTCCTGTGAAATCAGGTGGATTTGGGGCGCTTGGGAGAACATCATGGTGGATACCGACTTGGCCTCTGCTCTCTCTGGCCGTGTGTGTATGCATGAGGGAGGGCACATCAGTAGGGGAGGCCTGGCTGGTCCATGCTCCATGTGACCTGTGCTGCAGGTAGAATTTCGGCACACAGCCATGTCAGAGGTGAGCTCTTCACTGGACAAATTACACGCTGTCACGGTGTCTTCCTCAAATTGTTCAAGAAGGTCCTCGAATTCTTTTAAGGAGTTGGAAATGCCAGTTGTTCTTCGACTAACCTCCATTAACCATTCACTGCACAAATAATACAAATAGTGTGTTATGCTGTGATGTTATTAAGGACTATTAAGTAATTTTAATTGTCACTGGGTAGGTAACTTACAGACACGTTTCCTCGAAAACTTCACCCTATTGGAACGTGCAGTAAAACATAGATAATTATTCAGTCATTAAATTACTTATATAAGTGTAGTCTGCCTCTAAACGTTAGTCTACTCTCTTACCTCCTGCACGTGAAGACCAAGGACCTTTTGTAATGGTCTCCAACTTAGACGCGAAAGGGTTGAGATCATTTCGATGCCCCCCTTGACGACTAGCAAAGCCCCAAAGTATTTACAAACCGGGCACACAATCCAATGCACAAGGTCGCAGACATGTTTGTAAATAGCATCAATATTCCCGTTCATTTTCAACTCCGCAATGTAGTCACCACATTTCACAGCTGACGACAGCTTGAAACCTACACCTAAGGTAAACAACAGGCTAGCCTGTGCTTTGATTTCTGGCCATAACTTCTGAACAGAACGTAGCAAAGCTTTGGAAATACACTAGTTTAGCTGACGTTCCATATGTTATGACGAAATGTTTTTCGAAGTGAGATCGTGTTGTAGAGTCAGACGTACGTCCGTGGGGGGGGGGATTGGAATACACATAAAATGAAGGCCTATGCATATGGCAGCCTAAATCCAACCTGTAAAAACTCAATTTTCTCCAGTTTAACGGAGACGGTTTATTCATCTTCGGTTGATGATACAGATGCATGATACGGATCTCTCTCCCTGGAATCAAACTGCCGTCATTTAAGACTGGAAGTGTGCATCCTAACATAATTGTTACTCTGCTTGACCACATCCACTCCCCTGAAGGCCCACTGAAAGACACCTGTAATACATTAGTGAGTTGCTAGAAGGCGCCGGCTAAATGGGCCTAAATTTGTAAAATCGATACGTGTGATCCGTTAACAATGGCTGAGGCGTTCATATATGAAGGCAAGTGTGATACGTAAATGTATCGATCAAATAAAATTAGCTCGCCAAGTATGCTTGAACTGGGACAATGAAGTTCTGACTCAGAGGATCACTGGAGAGCAAAACCAATGACTGTAAATGTTAAACAGCAGCAACATGTTCTTAATTTGCTTCAAAGACAGAATGGAATATATATATATATATATATATATATACACACACACAAATATTGGCAATGGTTTGTGGATCATTTGTCATCAGTGCTGTAGTTCATTAAATATGAGGAGACATAACTCACTTTACTAATTTAGAGTTTATTTATTTATACAAATGAAAATCATTATGTCTATAAAAAAGATCTGAAACAATGTCTTCTGCAAGTGCTTGTCACTGGTCAATGTCATATCTAGCCATCTCCATTGCCCTTTCCACACCAGTTCAATAGCCAACTGTTTGTAGAAGGTATTCTGTGACCATGTCAATCAACCACTGACAGAACACCAGCTGAATATCACTCGTCTGCGCTCTGACTAGCACTACGTGCAGCCATGTACCATGTCTATCGGTGCCCTTACCTGACATATGGCCAGGGCACAGACTCATTTAAATGGGCAACGCCCCCCAGACTACTCCGACCCAAAACTTTTGCTGTTTCTGAAGAGCCCATGAAATATCAAACTTTGTTAGAATGACATGGTAATATGCCATAGCATAGCATTTAGTGCAAATGGTATACTCACAGGAATCCAAACCCTCAATTTCTTAGAAGAACTAACATAACAAACCTAGTAAAGATGGTCTCATAGCAGTAATAATTTGAACTCAGTATTGTTTTTCTGTGAACTGTTACAGTAGGGTGTACTACACAAACACACACACATTTACAAAAATATAATAAAAAGAAATCATATGAAATGTTGACAATTTCTCCATTTGGTGATCTGATGACTTCATATACAAAATTTGTGTATATGATTATTTGATGTGCATGTATAAAATATAAATCTGGTACATTTGCAGGGATTTACCCCTCAACACTAAGGCAGATATGTCAACAGTCGCGACTGAAAGCCCATTTATGTGAAATGATTGTTCCACAAACTAATTTGATTGTTGATTGCGCCCCTTCATTTCCAGGGCATGCCCAAGCGCTGTTTAAGATGGCTATTGTAGAGGACAAATAATTAGAAACAAAAAGTTGACTAAGTAATCCCAAATATTGTTGACTGCAAAGACAAGATTCAACTTCAAAACTAGATTGTTACTTTGATTACCTTAAACATCCTCTGCAGATCTGTTGTGTCTCGTCCCATGATGCAGTTCTGAGATTACTGAGCTGTTCCACAGAGTCCAAAACATGTGCCATCTTCAGAAGTCAAAAGTGTTCTCTCTATCTAAGCCCCACATGATGTTCATCAGACAGCAACACACGGATAGCAAGCTTGAAGGGATACATGGCTGCATGACTGAAGTCACTTCTAGAAAAGGCATTCAGTTAGAGTTCATTCTTTCATTAACTGTATTTTTTTCGGGTTCGAAATCTGACCAATGAATACAAAACAAACAAAAAAAAAATCCATAATACAAGAACTGATCAAAGCAAACACCCACAAACGGTTATTCTGAATACTTACAGCATTTACATATAAAACAAAGCGACAACAGCTCCGCATCCAAATGGAGCAACCGATTTTTAAAGCATTGTTTTATACAAGCCTTCAGTCACAATGGTAAGCATTAGGGTAGGTGGCTGCATCACCGTCTGTTTGTTATGCTGTACCAGTTGGGATTTGACTCTGAACTTAAGATATACAAGTAAGGCTTTAGTTAGCGATGTTACTGTAAACAGTTCAAGTAGTGAACAAGGCTCAATAAAACTCCTTTCAGTGTTCTCCCATGGATGTGACTGCCTTTGGTACATGGCATGGCACTCTATACAAATACTTGCTATGCATAAACAGTTATTTTTTTTAGAGGAGACACACGAGACCCCTCTCGACGCCACATCCGACAGCTGGGGGTTCATGCTGGTAAATGAGATGATGTAAGCAGCTCTTTTGACGCTGGGGAACATGGGGAGTGTAGTCCATGGGAGAGCAGAGCAGACCAGTGTTGGTTTTCCTGCAGACATCCGGAGCGATGTATGCCCAAACTCTGCTTAAAAGAGGGGGAGAAGGGACAGCTCTAAATACAATGACTCCTTCTCTCCTGTACCCCACTGTTGCACACAAAGTCAGTCAGTCAGACATCAGTCTGCAACTCATTTTAAATGTGGTCCAAGTCATAATAGTTTTGTTTTGAAGCATGTCTGATTTGCTAGACAAATTTTGCTTACCGGCTGGTATTAGAAGAGGATTGGCTTCCCACTGGTCTTCTCCTGGACGTAGGAGGTGAAACGCTTCAGGAATTTGGGATACTCTCTCTTAGCCACTGCCCTGAGGACTGAGGCAGGTGCCCAGCCTCCTGGGTTCACTGCGGAGCACAATCATACTTCATATGAACACCAAGTTTCATGCTAAAATCTATAATAATGCTACAAGCCACATGCTATGTGTAATCTACAATAGGCTGATACTTTGAGAAATATAATGTAATAGGATGTTCGTGATGTGTACTTTGTACTCAAGAGAATTGTAGAGAAGATTTAAGAAGCGTCACTCACCATTGGCTACGTAGGTGATTTTACAGAGGATGTTGTCCCGACTGATCTCTTTATCGCCCTCTGGTGGGCTGACCAGGGTTTGACAGATTATGGCCACATTGATTTTGGCACGAATGCACTTATTAGTGGGCTGGACGAGGGGAAAAAAAGAGGGAGGAAGGGGGGTTAATCACAAATAAGAACACTCACACAAATATCTTATGTGTCTGTCATTTTTTTGTATTGGCTAAATTGATAACAGTTACTTTAAATAGGAAACACTGAGCTTTAGGGCCTCAGTATTACATTCTTCATCAAAGAAACGTAATGTCTTCAGACACTTACCAGGGCATTGTCATGTTCTACAGAGAAGTTGCACACGAGCCAAGTGTCCGGGTCGTTCTCGTTGGTTGCCGGGACTTTGCGCATTCCAGACAGATAGAGGACATCCCTCTGGGAGGCAGGCCATACCCTCTGCAACAGACACGCAACGCAACGCAACGCAGCGTGAGGACAAAACAGGGACTGAACCAAGGCATGCTCTCAGAACGTGGGAGGGTTGACAGAGACCCAAACCTTCCGTGACCATATCCAAAAACTTGATATACAAACAGTCAAAACAAACCAGCACTTCAACTTTTAGACTTAATAAGAAAAGGTCAGCTCAAGCCTTTAGCCTCTCTTACATGTAACTGTATGGTTAAACCAGTTTCCCAACTAACTGTCTTCATCTTTCTACTTTCAGCTGGTTTGGAAGGTTTGGTTTGGAAATCCGTTACCCATATGTGGGAATAGTACATTAGAAGTAGCAAATGCAATGCAATTCAATTAGCAAAGTGTACACAGGTATTTTTCTGAATATTCCATTGGCCAAGGGGAAGAGGTCAACACTTACAATTACATATTCATCTGTTGAACTACTGCAAGACTGTCATAATTTGTTGTATCCGCAAAATTCAAGTGGTGAGCAGTGTTACCTTGTGTGTCTGGTAGATGATGACAGCGTTGTCTGACAATCTCTCTACTACATTAAAGTTTTCAACAGTAGCTGGTGGAGAAGGAGAGAAAGAGGGGGAGTCAGACCACACTCACCCTTCATTCAACAAAACAACACCCTCTCTCCATAATCAAGGTAATTATAAAGCACAGATTAGCTTCATAAACACACATGATGATACCAGCATGACCATATACTGTATATTGCATTGTATTCTGATTGTATTCAGACATGGGTTTTTAACATTTTCAACCCTAGATTGGATGGATGGATGGATGGATGGATGGATGGAGAAAGGGACTCACTTTCCCAGTCGTAGCGGTAGGTGGTGTCCCAAAAGTACTTGCAGACCTCGTGGCCAGTGACACCTTTGACAGCGACGGTGGCCTTGAGGGGGTCTAGAACAATCCCGTTCTCCTCCACCTCTCTCCGGTACACCTAAGACAAAGACACAGGAACTAGTCAACGTCCTGAATTTGGACCTAAGACAAAGACACAGGAA
>NW_024880466.1:0-24943 GCF_900700415.2 Clupea harengus
CAGGGAGGTCCTGGATGAATTCCATCACTGCCTGACGATCTGAAGGGATTATGTACTGTCCATTCGGCTTGTTCTTGTCACTGCAAACCTTAGCTAACATTGTGTTGGGAGCAATACCTAAAATACAATACAAAAGAAAACATAAAGAGAAAATATTTACATCATTACCATATAAAGTACTTTACATCAGCCATTTCTTTTAAGACAGGATCAATCCTTTGAAGGACTGATGACATGAGAATGGTAATATTAACTCCAAAGTAATAGATGTTGAAACTTTACTTTGTTCATTGTTCATTTCAAGTGAAGCAGCTAGAAATCAAACAATTGCAGACTAAAAATTCAACATCCTAATGCAATGTTCACAAAGCATTTATACAGTAAAAACAAGCTCACCAGCACTAGCAGTCAGAGACGTCTTCTGCTCGATGCGGAAGCGCATCTCTCTCACTGCCTCTTCTGCGCTGGTCCCAAACACCTCCGCGTTGCCAAACGGGTCTGGAATCCCCGCAAAATCACTGAGACTGTCATCAAACAGAACAGGGGACAAGCCCTCCACTTCTGAGGCAGCCTGGGGCACCTCCACATCCTTACCTTCTACACAAAGAAATCAGACGAGGGATAGAGAGAGGGAGGTATAGAGAGAGGGAGGGAGAGAGGAAAATCTGAAACAAGTAATGCATCGCTGCTAGTGTCATAAGAAGGTGTTAATCTTTTTTTAACTCCATAATGCACAAACTCTTCTGCACTACACTGTTATAAGTTTCTTCATGCCTTTTACAAGCTATCGTAGCCGCATCGGTTATCGGCCAGTCTGTGGTTAGAGGCCAGTCTGTTAAACAGTTGATATGCTTAGTCTATTTATATAGGTTAACATGACAACACGAACTTAGCCGATAACACGCACATGCCGCTATTATATGCCGTTACGATATAATCCAGAAGATTGTTTTCTAGGGAAAACAGCAAAAAAAAAAAAAAGAAACCCAACTATAAAGCAATAAAATGATGAGCACAGACTGCAATTAGACCTTTACATTTTAATCAACGTCCCTCTCCTCTATCATCTATAATACTGTACACATAGGGGTTAATGCAACACTGGGTTGGGCTGCTTTGGTAGCCTGCTGAGTACCTTCAGTCTTGCTTGCACTGATATAATGTGTCCTCGTGGACTCTGGCCAGCTGCGTCTCTGCTCCAGGTGCTCAGTCATGTCCAGGTAGGCTTCGTCCAGACTCATGGGCAGGAAGTTTGGGTCATACTCTGCAAAAACCTCACGTACCTTTCACAGGAAAAGGATCACGACAAGAAAGATGTTCAAAGACACAATTAGATTGGTCGCTTGAAAGCAAGCAATCATCTAGATGTACTGAAACAGAGCAATAATGGGTCTGAGGAGATAAATGTTGTGATGGCCCTCACCTGTGCGCTCAGAGCTCGATACTTGTCAAAATTGAGAGGGACAATAACCAGCTGTGGACAAAGCTTTTTGGCAATGAAGCCTGGCATGGCTGCCCGCACGCCAAACCTTCTGGCATGGTAGTTGGACGTGGACTGCAGAGACACCAAGATAGAGAAGACTTCTCAGACAATAGTACACAAAGAAAATATGAGGAAACTCAAATTGGCTTTGACAATTGAGAACCAGAAGATCGAATGTATCCCATTTATGAATTGATATTTGTACCTTTATGCTGTAATTTGAGGAGTTATTGAGAAATACATTCAGGGAACTAATAGCCTAACAAATGATAGCTGTTATTATTAAAAACTCTATTTCTCCTGGCTACTGCACTTCAGCAGCACAGTATTCCATTTTTTATGTCTAGTGTAGCAAAATATTTTTCGCCGTCATACTACCATCTACAAAATGGCCATTTAAAGATCAGGATATCAGCTGGTGACAACTCACCAGCATGCCCATTGAGCCTACAGCCATGGGCTTGTCCTTCAGCTCTGGGCAATCCCTCATCTCCACAGCGGCATAGAAGGCATCCATGTCCACATGGACAATCATCCGACCTAGCTTGCGTCTTCTCTCCAGCTCAGAAGTCATTTTGTCCACCTGTCATGGGGCCATTCATTTAAACATCAACGTGTGATTGGAGCTAAGTGATTTCTAGGCCAGTTAAGGACGCCATTGCCCTTAAAAGCGCTACAAATGGACACATTTTAGCATGACAAGAAATACATCTCCTCCAAGACTAAACTGCACCATCCTGCTGTCAGGTAAAATTGTAGTACTATACCTGAGCTTGTGCTTTCCCCAGATGCTGTTCAGTGATCTTTGCTTTCTGCTCCATCATCTTCTCAATGCGCTGGTTTAGCTGTCGCTCTTTTTTCAACTCATTCTCGTAGAACTTGGAGCCCTGTCCGACATGGTGATGGTGATAATGATAATAGTATTTATTCTAAAAATGCGATGATTGTCTTGAGTACGCAAGGACTACTTAGCCACCATTGAGGGTAACCATGAACGCAGGCAACATATTCATACCTTAGAAGATTCAAGGATGATTTTGTTAATTTTCTCTCTGTCAAGTCCTTCCATCCCAGCCTTGTTATCGTTGAGGCCCATTCTGGACAGAATGCCCTCATCAGCGGTAGCGGCTGGACCAGAAAGCCCATCTTGTGCACGTCCGTCCATCACTCTGACGTTCGTAAAATGTTACTTTTAAAATTTTACAGCACAGCAGCCAATATTGCTATGTTACCTAGCAAATGGTCATGGTTCCTAAATTACAAAATTACAACAATACAAATCATTCATGGACTGTGTTTACTGAAAGTGAAACTCCTCCTTCAAATAACTATTCTGTTAACATTAATGTTAGCGAATCTAACACAAGATGATGATGATGAAATCTAGAGTCTGGCTGGCCATGTGTAATTGTTTCGATTTATTATAGTAAAGCTGGTTGGCTAGCCGGTTCAGCTGCACCAGCTAACATTATTTAGCTAACTAGCTAATATGCGGTTCAGTATCTGTATCACTGGTCAACTAGCTAGGTAACACAACATTAGCCAAACGCAGCAGCTTAAAATCCACTACCTTGATCTCTAGATACAGTTATATATTGGCTATGGCAAAACAAACTACAACACTCACTTATTTTCGTCACATTCATCCATCGCCAGCATTACGAAAATGTTGTTATCATTTCCGCGCCATGTTCAAACTATACTTGAACATGTTCAATATAGTCAGACTATGGAAGGCGGAGGTGCAGAATCTGGGTTGCATTCAGAAGGCAGTTACAACCTTCGTTGTGGCGCATTTCCACCCCGTACACATACAGTATTAATCCAATTGCTGTATCATTAGGCAATCTTACAGTTGCCACTAGAGATCGCTTTCTGTGCGTTTCAATTTAAACCTGCTTCAATTATAGTTTAAGAGATTAGGGCACATTTTCCCTTGAATCAGACTGATTATATCCATCACACACACACAGGACAGGCTTTCAGGTTATGGATTTATTTAACCATGTAAGCCTATGTTGTCTTCTAGGACTACTTTGACTACGATTCAATGCTATATAGGCCTACACCACATTCACAACGTGGACAGCCGTAACTGTGGGGTGGTTTTTCTTCTCACAAAAAGACACGCCGAATGCAAATAGCACCTTACTTTTTCACCATTCGTTGATTTATGGGCCGTTTAGGGATATGTGACATTCAACCACAAGCCACATGTAGCCTAATATTTTGAGTATTTTCTAATATTGATTAGGACTAATGAATAGTGGATAACCAAAATAAACTACAAAGGCGACAGTGTAACAGTTTGTTTAAGAAAATAAATCTTACATTTGTTGGTGGATGCGATGTTGATTGTATTAATGGGATATAGGCTTTTTAATAATAGCATATTGATATTTGCGCAGATCTAACTCATTTTTTGATATCATTAAGTGACGCTCTTATACCATCTTGCAGACTGATATCGTAGTTTTGGTTTCCAGATGGTTTAACTGTGTATCAGCTGAACCCAATTTTTTTTACACAGTCATCACGTTCAATTCAGAGCACAGCTGTGTGTTAAACAACAAAACCTCCGGTTTATGTAGGGTAGGCCTACAGTTCTAAAGCGCAGCTAAGCTAGCAAAATGCTAACAGACAGAGCAATTGCCCACCCCTCGGACTTTTTATGTGTCAGTCTTTCAGGCAGTGTTCCAAACAAATTCATCACCAATACTAAACACAATTTCAACCGCAATAAATCGCATAAATTCGAAAACATGACAATGAAGTCATTCGCGTATCGCATGCTGCGCTGCTGTACGCTGTTATCAGGAACAAGCCCAGGTGTCAACTACAAGAAAGTGTTGCGTTGCTGCCCCCTATTGTTTGCTTCCACACATAAACCAAAGTTGATTTTGTTGTTGAGGCGGAAAACAGAACATAGAATAAGGTGTTTAGTCACAAAAAAATCCCGATGATAAACATTGACAGGCTATATTAACATCACATTTTATGTAGTTGTAAGTTCTCTGGGAGCTTTCTTGTATGTACATTTGATGTGCTGTTGATTAGAATGGATTGTATTGTGCATTCTGGAATTGTGTTGTGTTCTTGGGAATTGGGATTTTTTAAATATAAATACAATTAAGAATAATGCTTAATTAGAATGACAACATTGTATTGTTTTATGGTGCATCATTAAAAAATATGGGGAATATGTGACGTTCCCACAAAGGACTTTAATATCAAATGCATAAGAAATATTCAGAGATAGAGGGATGCACACGTTTTTCTATTCCCCACCCCTTCTTCCCACCCTGTTGGGATCAGACTGTTTGATTCAGTTTTCTCAGAAAGGGAGGAGGGTCAGATAAAGACAGGGAACAGTGAGGATTATTCTGCTTGGTCATTTGCAAAGCAAAGGCAAACGTATCCCGATAACTTTCAGAATGTAATTGTAGGCCTTATTACTCAATGGAAGTGATGGGCTGCACTAGATAATATAGTTGTGTTGAACCATCATGCACCTCCAAGTTCGATGAAGGATCATTAAGTCATTAAAACTAAGCCAACAGTCGTGGACTGGTCATGCTGTCGATTTAAATGTATGTGAAAGCTGTGGAAACTCTCAAAGCTGTGAGCTGGTCTGTGCTAGTCTAGTGTCCACTAGAGGCCTCTAGTGTACCTGTGACCACATCTAGAATAAAACATTTTTGGATTGCCAGATTGTTTTTAGCCTAAACATCAAGACAAACACATATCTACATGCACACACACACACACGCATGTGAGCGTCATACACACACGCATGCACACACACACACACACACACACACACACACACACACACACACACACACACGATGACCGCCTACTCCAGGATCATGTGTCCTCACAACAGAGATTTTTGCCTTGGTTAACCTTAGTAACAGATTATTGGCAAATCCTGACAGAAGTAAGATCCCAATTAGTGCAAGAAATCAAGGCTACTCCTCCTTTCATAGTGTGAAGGGAGGACACAGTGGACTGGACAATGAGGCTTGTTGGGCCTCTGTTACATGAAACTCCTCAGAAGGGTTCTAACATCAACAACATTGTTGTTCCACTCTTGCAGAGGAGAAAAATCGAAACATTGTGAAGGCAGTGGAAGTCATTTTATGTGTTGGAAAAGGTAACTTGTTCGTTTGGTATGGTCTCAGATAGATGGTAAAAGTGGCTGAAAAATGTTCTGAGTTTATGGTCAATAAACAACAAACCTAACTATCATTAAGATAAATTAACCTAACATAAAGGAATGATTATATAGCTAAGCAACAGCAAGCTTGTTTTAGTTTGTTTAATGTATTGCAATGCATTGCATATCAAACCTCCCTTGCTTTGTGAGATGGACCGCCTGTCTTTTATCAAGACACATTTTCTTTTGAAATCTTGCTTGTGGTACAGTGACACTGTAATCCCAAGCTTAGTACTTAGATGTACCCCATGTTTGACATGACAGGCAGATGTACAAAGAAGCTAATCTAACTTGAGGATTTAATGCATTTCAGTAAGATGGATAAGTGGCTTGTGTTTGTCAACACGTGCTACTTCTTTCTACCCTGTTCTTACTGGGGTCGCCCCATTCCTTAAAGGTTGTTGTGATTCTCACAGTATTTATCACATATGAAGAAATATTTCACAACAATGCCATGGCAACTACAGACCTGCCTTGAAAACGAGTATTTGAAGTTGTGGATGATCATAGGACTGTCACACAAAAATTCTTTTGATTCTTTTCTTTGGTAAAAAGTCTTCATGAGTACATGAGAGTGATAATGGTCTGCATGTAAAAACAACAATTGTCCCCAGAGCAACAACAGAAGGTTTCTAGGCTATACCAAGCTAAAACCAGAGGAGCATCTAAATACACTGTGTATTATGTCACTAAATCTCCTTAAATCTCCTTATATTGACAGTGTATACAAATGATTTTATATGTGCAATTATGGTCATAGTATGATTTGAAATGTTTACTGTACTGATTACATCAAATAGATATTCTACTAAAAATTATTTGCAAAGGGCAAAGGGATTAATAGCAATAATGTGATTGCTAGATTACAACACATGTTTTCTGAAGGTGTGTTTGTTTGTTTGTGTGTGTACATTGTGTTATGATGGAAATAAAAAATGGATTGACCTAAAATGCTTGTTGACTGATACCGCAAAACCCCTCCACCCTTATTCACATCTCTACTGCAGCCAACGACCTAAACCATCCCATTTCACTTCTGTGGATACGACAGACTAGTACCACCATGACAGGGGGATGTGATGAAATAACCTGTCATCTGCTTACACCATGAGCCCCATTGTGCAGTGGCACCACAGCGGCTATGAAAAGAAGGGGGGGTGGGGTGTTGTTCATTTGTAAGGCAAAACAAGGAGACAGGGTGGGAGGGGTTTGCAATTCCACAGCTGTGTTTGTTAGGATGTCAGCATGTTAGTGTAGTAATGATGCCTTCATCGCTCGCTTTGACCTTTCTTTGTGTGTTTTTGGGGAATTTGCATTCTAAATGTTTCATATCAAGCATACAGAGGCAGGTGTGCTGTGGATTTGAGCTGGTCATTTGTTTCCATGCTGAACAGCAGGTGGCCAAAAAAGTTTGGTTTTCAGTATAGGCAAAAGAAAAATTGGAACCCGTGTGAGTAAAGGCAACCAGAGCTGAATGTCTAGCCTCTGACTGGGGTTCGGTGAGAGATGGCCTTTGTCACCTCAGTGTGAAAACATAAGATTAATACTCTATTTTTACTTGACAGGATTTTAAAACATGTCATACTCTGTCCACCTAAGTATGTTAGACATGCTGCGACTCCTGAATGATCACTTTGTAACTATAGGCTCGGCGTGAATTACATGGCTTTACTATGAAGTAAAAATATGTTGCTTGTCCAGTACACCTGTCTGTACCAGATAGAGCTGAATCTGTTTTCTACTCCACGGCTGAAGCTGCACCGGCAGCTTTGTGTCACAATGCCTCAGCATTGATCAACAAATGATTTGTTGAAATTGATTGCATATTTGGTTGCTATGGTACTTGCAACCATGGCAACCACAGGCGACTATGGCAATACCTTTATTATGATTATGTGAGCGGAGACAGTGGTCTGTGTATCCTTGTTTGCCAGTAGGCATTAAGGGCTATTAAGCTGGAACAAAAAGCTTATTAGCTTCCTCTACTTCCATTTATAACCTGTTGCTGATTTAATGGCCATGGATCAAATAAATCAACACAAGTGTTCTTTGCAGTTATACAGTGATAATAACACATACTGGGAAAACAGTAGCGAAGTTGGAGATGGAATGGAAGATATTAGATATAGTTTGAGACTACTACTGCCAATAAATAAATAATGAGATAAACATATATTCATTTTGCAGACATTTTTATCCAAGAACACTTACAGTATAAGTAGTGTATCCTCTTTTATCAGCACAAATGAACCTCTGACCTAGAGACAGGCAGTAAGTCATCAACTAACTAATGAACAAAGCGTTGTACTAACTGATTATTTATTTAGTTATTTATCTTGATTGACTACTGGAAAATAATTAATTATTTAGATTTTTTTTTGGTTTTATTTTCATTTCAACAATTACCTCTGTGTCTTAAGGAATACTGTACAATCAATACACTATCTATTCCCAAAAACAGGTCATGGACTATGATTTAGATTACTGCCTGAAGAAAATAATCCCGTCACAATGCATTAGCCTCTTACTAACTCCTTGTTATTAACAGGAATTGTGCTCCCCCACAACGAGCTCTACCAGTGTCAAAGACACATTGATGGAAGACATT
This sequence comes from Clupea harengus, assembly GCF_900700415.2. Lineage (NCBI taxonomy): Eukaryota > Metazoa > Chordata > Actinopteri > Clupeiformes > Clupeidae > Clupea > Clupea harengus. The sequence goes on from NW_024880466.1 coordinate 8,311, forward strand.
TTATCAATGCTTGTTAGTGTGTCATCAGTCATCAGATACCAACTGTCAAGAGAGATATGTTAACCAACAGACAGTGTTCAGTGCATCTGTTTTCTGGAGCGTGTTGAATGCTTTAAAACAGTCTTCCCTCTTCCTGTGGCTCTCAAATGTAATACTTAGTTGCAGATGTCCTGTTGATTGTTGGGTTTAAGTATTGCCCTGTATTAGATGAACAGGGATAGCACTGGTGATTTAGATCCCCCATCCCACCCCCCACTCGACTGAGCCTGAGCTAAATTGTACATTGACTTTAAGCAAGGAATTCCATGTATTGAAGATGATGGATGACATTTTCATGAGGCCTTTGAAGTGCTACTGCCTTTGTGTCTCTGAGCAGGACCAGTACATTTCACCACAGCTTTAGCCCATCGCCAGAGGCAAGCTCAACAGCAGATAAGAGAAAATATGATCCACAAGAACAGAGGTGCACAACTATAATATTCCTAATAATTTCTTTAACCAACAACTGTGTTTTGGTAATATAATATGTGTGTGTGTGTGTGTGTGTGTTCAGTGCAGATCTAACCGGGTGACAATCGAGCTGCAATTTCCGAAGTGATCATGTTAGTGGAGGCTGGTTTTTAAATTCAAACCCAATGGGTTTTAGAAAAACCTTCAAATGTTCACCAATCCCAACTATTCCACTTTCACTTCCATCATAAGGGAGCAGTTTAAGAAATCCTAGCTATGTATCTATGTATCTATCTATCTATCTATATTTTGTTTGATTGATTGGTTGGTTGTTTTTGTATGCTGCTGTAACACTATACATATTTATATAAGTATGGATAGTATAGTATATTTATATAAGGTTTCTTTCAAATTTCAATGACATAAAATAGAAAATGTATATCTTAAAAACTGTGTGACACAGAAGGCACATATTCAATAGTTACTTTAACTATACCTTAAATTGGTGATAACTTCAATACTGATGTAGCCTTCTGATTAAACTGGAATAACTGCAATTTTCCTGCTTTTATGTTTGCCAATGTGCTAAAGGGCCCCTCAGTTATAGCCTTACTTCAGCCCTGGACCAACAACATCCATTGTATGTTTTTGTGTATCTTTGATCGAGGTCTAACAACTAAGTGTAAGGTTAAAAAACTAGACACTTACTTTATTTTCTAGACCATACAGTGATAGTTCTAGACTACAGGTGTTTTGTGGAATGGGTAAACACCAGGTAACCACATCGTGTTGTTTAGCAAACTACTATGCCCAGTTTTGACTGGGTGAAAAAAGGCCAAATTAATTGGAAAGGCAGGCCTGTAGGTTTGGAGCGATATGCTGAAGTTGCTAATTGGTATCGACGCAACACGATCCAGTCTCTCAGATCAGCAAAGCTAATCACCCTTGACAGCTATGAGGTGATCTTTGTGTAGAATCTCCCTCGCGGGGTGAAAGTTCAGCATGAAAATCAATGGCCACTAAAAAAACAGGCAGGAGAGACAGCATCTTTGTTTGTGTTACTGTTATAGATGGGTCATCGATCGGAAGTAAGGTTCTGAGCAGGGAAAATGCTGATGTCCATTCACTCCAGGAAGACCTTGATTCATGTCATCCGGTGTCGTTTGTTAAGGACCTCTTTTTTTTTGTAACATCACACATTGAAAGGTTATTCACCAGATGTGTTTCACATCTGAATGAAAAAAATGCAAAGTTCTAAAGAATGACCTTGGTATTATCATTTACACCATTCCATTTCAAAACCAGCATATAACTTGACCTGAAATTGTACATAACATTTTGCCATTCACAGTACCTGGTAAGCGAGTCATTCATCAGGTAATATTCCAGCAGTCACAGACATTGAAACCCTGTGTCATAAATGAGTTAAAAGAGCTTGTTTCAGCTCAGGCTGAATCACTGGAATCAAATTATAGTCTTTACTTGTAAATATTTAATTGGATTAGTGGCTGGGAGATGAGGATGGTAGTAAACAGTAATCTTACCGTTTGGTCACATGACTAATGCCCAGAAGTAATGAGCAGCTATATTGGGCATGGCACAGTTCCTGTGACTAGTGCTGGAGCTGATGTGTAACTACGAAATCACAAATAAACAGACCAAGGGTGACACAGAAGCTGGATTAGATATGTTTTAAATATAAATCATTCACAAAAAAATAATGTGTACGATTTGTTCATTGATGACACCATGGTGCCGTTGTTTAATCATGCTCCTTCTTGACCACTGCAGTCGGACATATCTACCTCCAGGTAACCAGCTGCCACCAAGTGAATAAACATGAGTGTGCAGAGGATGACATACTGAAGGATGAACCGAGGAGTGAGGGAGACAACTGAACAGAGGGAGAAGACCCCCCCCCCCCAACACTGTTTCCTCAAATCAGATTGATGGTTTACCTTTCTTTATAGTGCCTCCATTGATTGGGAGGGTTGGCTGTCACTGGTGCATAAAATTAACACTGTGTTATAGGGCATAGATTTCTGTCAACCTCTGACAAGATAACCCATTATTGGACGGCGCAGCTAATTTGTTTTTGTTTATTCAGAAGTGTAATGTAACACTGCCCGAGCCCAATAATAACTCTATTACCTGCAAATCCCTGCAAGACCATTGAAAGCCACTAATCTTGCCTGGTCCTAATTACATCAGGTTCTCAGCCCTTAATTAACCAATCTTTACTCCATTTTAGCTGCTTAATGCAGCACACACCCTGGCATCATTAGTTTAATTGCCTGCTTTTGCAGAGTAGGACTTTGACCTTTGTACTGCAAAGTCGTCAACTCTGTGCATGTGTGTATGCGTGTGTGTGTATGTCTGTGCAGCTTAAACTAATTGCCGATTTCCCTTAATGCTGTGCACCTGTGTCTAGATTTTTGACCATTGGCTACTTTCTGTGTAAATTAAATATTAACAAATTAAATGCTGGACTAGGTAGTCCTGCTTGGCATCTTTGCTGTAGTAAGATCAGGATGGGTTTGCAGCAGCACTGTCACTGGGAGTTTATGCCTAAGATCTGTCAGTAATACAAAATGAGTCTGTAGCTGGGTTCCCATCCAGGTTTTTATTGCAGATTTTGACCATTCGAATAGGATATCCTGAAATTTACATAAAATCTTCATAATTGAATAAGAAATGTATACACTGGAAGGGGTTATTTTAATCTCTCAAATCGCATAGGGTATAATGCGAAGGTTGAATTGGAGTTTATTTGCATTAAATCATAATTGTTGCCTTGACAACTAAAGCTTTGAACCCACAGCTGTTCACAACTCCTCCCTTGATTAGTCCATTTTTAGCACATTTTCTTTAGCCGAATGTTGATCAATGCTCTTACAATTTGCAAATTAGTTGGATAGAAACCCAGCTACTGTCAGATCTTAAACTATCCCTGCAACATAAACTAAAAGTAAACCTAATTTCCAAGCAATGTTTGACACACTCATCTGTAGATAATAGGCTAACAGACTTATCTATTAATCTGATAAACATACCAACAAGCAAAGAAACCTCAACAATGTGCGTCTGAATGTCCAAGTGTCGCGTTTTGTGTGAGTGGGATACAACCAGACAGGATATTTATTTTAGTCTTCAGTCTTCATTGAATGGGCCAGCTAAAGCTCTGCTTCGTGGTTTGATTCATGAAGAAACAGTATTTGTTGACTTGGAAGAAGTACACATTTTCTCTACAGCAAGCTACATTGATTATTTATGTCCATCATTTTAATAATTATTTAAGTAAACTCTTCTTCATCTGCATCTAAATGTGGCCGTGGAAGAGTATAATAATCTTTTGTCTCTACTGAAATGCATTTATTTCAAATCGACATCAAGAAGAGAAGCTGCCTCTGTTGTAATAGTTGATCTGACATCCTGTCCACGAACAATGGTGAAATGTCTAGCCATTGTCTGGTTTAGTGCAATTATTTCGAGGCAATAAAGCTCTTCCTGTGTCTGTGTCCCAATTTAATTGTGGTTTCCTTTCAGGACCTTTATGACATTCTTTTCAGTCTTGCTTGAGCCATCTCACTTTATCTGCCCTGCTCAAGGACCAATGAAGAAGTTATGCAAGGGCTTTGTAACACAATCTGTGGCTACCACTAAAGAGGAAATCAAGAGAGAAAGGTGTGACTGAACAGCACATAGTTCATGTGGTGAAAGATGAGAAATGACAAAAAAGACTTCAATTTAAAGCAGTAATTTATTTCTAAATATGCTACGAGTCAATGGCAAAACGAAGAAAAAAAATCTCTTTCACCTGTTTTTTTTGTGTGTTTTTTAACCCCTGAGCACCACAATCCAGCTTTCCCATAATACACTGGATTTATCCAAAGTGAACAAAAGGAAACAAAAGAAATGTTTAAGCTTCATATACTGCGAATAAAGCCTTAATAAGTTCTACAATCTACTAGCATAGCACGGCTAAAAAAAATAAACAAAGTAAACAACATGTTAATTCAGTAAGTACATAACTGAGCCTTTTTCTTCAGTGAATGCTATTTTCAACACATTTCTTTGTTTTCTGACATTGTCATCTTATTCATAGTCAATAGTAAGCCAGTGTGTGTGTGTGTGTGTGTGTGTGTGTGTTTTGGTGTCTTTCTTTGGTTACAAGAGATTACAGCGATTTCTTGTTCTCGTTTCACAATCAACACACTCTTTATGACTGGCGTTTGGTATCAAACTCTGGTGTGTCGACGTGAGAGCGGGAGGGAACAACAGTCATGAGAGGGAACAGATTGTGCCAGTGTAAATGAGAAAGAACACATTTCTGATATGTCAACTCCAATCCCCAATGATTATGAGCCACAGACATTTGTGCATCCATTACGGCCCTTTATCCAAAATAAACGGTGTGTTGTGTGATTTCTTTCAAATCTACTTTTTTTGTTTTAAACTGATTACTGCCTCAGCAAACCATTTGAAACGTTTTAATTGTTTCATACTAGGTAACAGAGTTAAGAAAAAGACATTCTTAAGAGTAATGACTATCTATCCATTACACATTTTTGCAAATGCTAGTCTCACTGATCTTACAAAAGCACTGTGCGGAAGACATTGTGTGGAAAGAGACCTAAAGGTACAATACAAAATCTTTGGTACATTTGAATAGGAAACAACGGTGTGAATTATGAAGAGGCGTGTTTGGATGGGATTTTTGCTGAGTTAATGCTTCTAAGAAACCACTTGTAGGTAAACTGCAAGTTTGGACTTAATCATTATATATCATAAAACATCTCCTCTGTAATGACACTGTAATGACTTAAAGTCTTTCAAGTAAACACTGGAATTGACAGAGTATCAGACAGCAACCAACCACACACACGTCGGTAATGTACGCACACCGGAACACACTGTACACTCCAGTGGTGGCTGCCTGTCTTGGGACAGGATGGTATGAGTACGGTGTATAACATTACTTCAACCTATACATTTATCAATCAGATGTGCAGTACACCTAACTGAATATCAACATTAAACAGCAATGAACAGATAGCCATGTACAAGAAAACATAATCCTTCTGGCATTTCTCCCAAACAATATAATGCCATTAAAAAAAAGGAAAGTGAAGAAGCGATGCAAATACATTGCCTCGTGCCCCGTGTGGTCCACCAACTTCTTTTTTTCATCTCAGTACATATGTTCAAGCAAATAATCTTTGTATGGGCCAAAAGGCTATACTTAAAAACTGGCGATTGTGGTTATGTTTTGTTGGCACAGTCTAGAACAAATGAGGTAGATGTCTGTTAATAAAATATTCCCTTCTTGGTATAACAATACAATATATGAAAAAAAGAAGAAAAAAAATCCAGTGATCTGTTGAAACAAAAATATTGATTTTTTTTCAAGTGGCTTCACAATAAAAAGAATAGAAATGAAATATGAGGTATATTTGTTTTCATAATCTATTATGTATGTACAGATTTGTGAGGTATCTGGCTGTATTTCGAAGGACTTAAAAAGGGCCAAAAGCAAAGTGGTGTAGCTGAATGCATTGTTACAGCCCCAAAAACACGAAATAAAAAAGAGCGAAATAAATAAAATTTTAAATCATATGCTAATAGACTTTAAAAAAGATTAACACAAGAATATCATCAAACAGTTTCCCATTTCCCTTAACAACAGAGAAAGTATTTTTGAAGCAATGCTGAGAGGGATAAAAATAAAACTTGGAAGAGAATTATATATATTGTGACAGAGAGAGAGAGAGAGAGAGAGAGAAAGAGAGAGAGAGACTATAAAAGAGGGAGTGAGAGGCAGAGAAAAAAAGAGAGAGAGAGAGGGAGATAGAGAAATAAGTCAAATGCAAGTGCATTATTTAAAAAAAAAAAAAAATGGATTCTATTCACAATAAAGCCAATAGCTACTTCTTCAGCAATCCTCAAATCCACAATGACGTCCCCCCGTCTTGCTCGCTGTACCTCCCAGGGATCCCTATCTATTTCATTTAATGAGAAATGTACTGAAGTGCTCAATCATTTCCTCTAACCATAGGGGTGTCCGCAGCCATTGTACATAACATGACTTTTGGCATGATACTACCCTCAGGCTCCCAAAACCACTCTTGGCCGGAGAAGCCTGTTTCTTTACTGTGTTGCATGCGGTTTAATGGATCCAGGGAACCCCTTATATACCCAGCTAGAACAACCTCAATGACAAATAGTTTCGTTGTAGATGGAAAGTCACTTTTGTAAATAAAAAAAGTCTACATTGGTGGCGAGAGCCATCTCCACGAAGCCAAGAAGAATACATCTTGGCGTGTACATTGTCGCAAGCTCTAACCACAATCGATCATGAAGCAATGTTGCTGGCTTCCTATCTAGGTTGCCTTAACCCTTACATTACAATTAAACATTTAAAAAAAGACTTGCATGTATTAAATACCAGTGCGACTTACTGATTGTCCCACTGAACATGTGGACATGACATTTGATTGATTTGATTGATTGATGTCCACCGCGGCAGATAGCACATCACTTAGATATTTTCCTTTACAAAGAAAAGAAAACAAGCATCGATAGGTACATCTCCCTGACTGCTAACAAGTTGTCCCTCCCCCTTTTCAGTGGGATGTGCTTTGCCTACGTCTACAATTATTATTATCATTCTTTTATTTCTCAAGTACAAAACCCCTCGGTTTGGTATTTGGAACTACCGTAGACCTCTGATCTGATTCTTCAGTGGCTTGTTCCAAGTTACTGCAGTGCTTTGAGAAAAAAACTGTGCGTTAATATATTTGTTGTAATTCGACGACCATGCCTGAGCGTGGTTACCTTGTCAATGGCATTCTAGTCTTCTTTGGTATAAGCTGCAGGTTCTGAGGGATTTAGTGATTTAGGTGCAAATGCACGTCTAACCTGTTTGAAAATGTGATAGGAGAACGCCAAGGCTGACAATATGAGATTCCAAAGCAACAGAGGATAACAAAGCCAGCAGAGAACATGAAAAAAGTCCCCCAATCCCCCCACCCCCCCACCTCAGATATTTGTCACCAGAGAATTGTGCCATTGTCATTTCCACAGTCATTGCACTGTCCCGGGCGACTGTGGCACAATCACACGATAAAGCTTCTCCCCACAGAACAGTGTGGTGAGGAAACATACTTACTTCATACGTGTGATTACTGACCCAACAAGCCCACTTACTATCGTAGCAGATGTTGCTCAGAGGTGAATGTAGTAGGACAACGTGTATTCTCTCGGTTTCAATGTATATACATATATCCTCTTTGATCAAAAAAAAAAAAACTATAGATATTTCTGGTTTTTAAATAAACATTCGATCTTGTCACTTTTGAATGATGGACTTTTTATATAAAAAGAGACGAAAGCCACCTTCTAAAAGAACAAAATCAAATCGGATAAATGCGTGTTTGAGTTCTATCTTCTGTTCTCGGCTTTGCTTTGGGTCTTTGCAACAGGAGGAGAGGCTGCAGAGGGAGGACAGGGGGGAGCTGGATGGGGGAGGCCTGCTCTTGCTCAGGGGGACGCGTTGCCGTGTGCCGAGGACGAGCTGGAGGAGGCGGACGAGGAGGGCTGGATCTGCGTGGCCAATCCCGGGCTGGACTTTCCCTGAGCGATGTGGTGGTGGTTGCCTCGGTGGCTTCCAGGGATCACTGGCATGGAGGGCTTACGGGCGAACAGGACCCCTGATTCCACACACACACACACACACACACACAAAGTTTTGTTTAGAGAACAGTAACAGTAGTGCGCAACATATATAATCAAGATGGATGCAAATTACTTTTAAAATAACAGTGAAAGCAGCAGCTGTGTTGAAATGGATTACAGTAATGTCCATAGAGGCTAGAATAATAGTTGGCTACATGGCTACTGGACCTGCCGTTAACCTTTAGGGGGATCAACTGGATCCCCCATTGCCATGCCTCTGGGGTCTTAGGTGTTAGCGGAGGCTTTCAGCCACAAGGGCCTGACCACTTCACAATGGCTCTTTACTAGGGGAAAGTTACCAGCCAAGCTTACGAGACACAACTTCAATTGCCCAGCCGAAGGTAATTATAGTCCCAGGCTCCAAGGCACAGGCACTGTAGCCAGCTAGAAAAACCGGCAGCCTTTCTGTTCAGGCACGTAAGACAATAAGCCTCATCGACCTTGAAACGCCAGGCCCAATTCTGAGATATTTAACTTTTTTAACTCCATTGGGCTGCCACTTCATTACCATGGATTTTATAGCAAAGACATCAAATTGCGTGGAGGACTAAGCGCAGGGGTGCTGCTATAACTTATTGAATTTCCTTCCTCCAATTACATCAGCAAACGGCCCTCTATTTACCTGTGTAGACAACTCCATTTATTTCTATTGACATGTTGATGCTGCTAATGCCGTTGGTAGACAGGTTCAATGCGGTCTCTTGTCTATCATCTGTCAGGAGAGAAGCCAGAGAGCGGGAGTGAGAAAAACTCAATATGAGCATTTATAAAAGGAACACAAGAAGCAAGAAGGAGCGCGCCACAGAATATTGGTGATAACTCATGAGTGACAGGATAAGGAGCGGTTTATTAAAGAGTTTTGGAGCAAAAGGGAAAGAGGGAGAAAAAAAATTACTGTCAAATGATGCAGCCACCATTTGTAACCTGTTGTAAAGAGGTGGGTATATTTTGGCACACTGACATTTTTAACATTTATACATGTTTTTTCTCAAAGACACATTTTACAGAAGCGCTAACAAAATAACCATGCAAAAGGGAAGACTACGGAACCAAAGGTATGCTCAGAAGGAAATCAAATGGAATTGTTGGCTGTAAAAATAGGAAATACAATATCCATACCCTAAAATGAAAGACATCTTTCAATGCCACTATTCACTATTTTGTGATTAACACAACAAATTCTTCCTCTAGTACTTAAAAATATAGTATATTATTTTTTCACTAATAGATATATTTTCATACGGTTATACCGTATGCAGTTGCTGTTGCGACGCCCAGATGACTAGTTTAACGATTTTGCTGTCTCATGTTTAGACAGCATTGACTGCAATCACAGCCTGCCTTGCACTGACAAATAATAGTATTTTATGTAATCTGTAAATTACAGAGTAGATGCCGGCCCCAAAAGCAACACACACCACTGTGGAATTAAGCTCAATTTTCTAAGATATATAGTTGCTGAAGCCAGTTATTATGACTGATACAATACGGTCACACAGGGGGGAAAAAAGGCCTAGCGTATTTAACCCTCCCCCCTCTGTTCGTTTCATGGGATCTATGATTAAGTAATGACTGAGTTATTGCTTGTCTGTGGCCAGGTGCGCTGGGGCCATGACCATCACACATGACCAATGAGTCGTGAGTCAGACGGAGGCATTTTTTACTCATGATGGGTTTGAAGCACGGCAGTGCTGGCGGTATTTCTTCATAACTTCTACGTAGCAGTGGCAGATGATACCGCATAACTAGCAATAAATTACACCCTGAAGTAGCTTAATATTTCTCAATGATAACTCCCCGGGCAAGTATTTAAAAAACTGTTTCTAAATAAACTTGGAGATGGATGGGATGTGTTGTAAAACAGATAGATTTTTTTTTCATTTCAAGGCAGACTTGGTTTAAACACTTAACATCCTTGCAATATATTTATATACATTACTTTTGGTTTCTGTTTTCGCTATTTAATGCATAACAACATTAACATAGTACATGTTGACATCAAGTCAAATTGATGAAAATACATAATTAATGTTTCATCCATAAAGTATATAACATTAACGTATATATATATATATATATATATATATATATATATACATACACACACACACTCTAGGTGTATACACTCTATGTTGGTTCCAGAGAAAAAGCTTAGCAGAAACTGTCAATAACAATACACCAGCTTTAACAACACGGACATTGTGCATATGGAGTAGTAGTGTAGTAGTGATACTATATGACAGAGAAGCCCCCGTAGGGGAGCCGCACATAGACTTGTCTCCCCTCCTCTGCGACTCACCTCTGTTGTTGAGCTTGATGTTCATGGGCAGCTGTGAGGCCATGGCCAGCAGGTTCTGCTGCAGCGCGTGCTGCATGAGGCGCTGCTGCTCCTCGGCCATCATCATCATCCTCTTCTCCGGCGGCTCGCCCGACTCAAGCTTCTCCCGCAGCTGCTCCAGCGCGGCCGCCTGCATCATCGCGGCCGCCTGCGCTGCCGTTGCCTGGGCCTGGGCCACCTGGGCCGCCGCGGCCGTCTGGGCGGCCATGGCCTGGGCAGCCGCCCCGTGGTGCCCAGCCAGAGACGCAGGGATGCCCCCCCGGCTGCTCAGGCAGTTGGACAGCATGGAGTCCTCTGTGAGGAGACACAGGAAGAGGAGGAGGAGGAGGAGTAGGAGGAGGAGGTGAGATGGAGTTAGGTGGATTTTTTGCTAATGGTTATTGTTGTCTTTAAACAAACAGGGAATGTCAGCACACCTTAAAAAAATATCTAGCTGGTTAAAGAAAAATGTAACCAAAATGATGGCAACAGCGCAGTTACTTGATTTAAAAGTGTTTTTAATGTCTGATTAGTGCATTGCTTTCTTTTGGGCGTTGGGGGAAGGAGAGGTTGGAAATTACAGTTAAACTGATGTTGTTGACAAACACACATGCACAAATACCCTACTTTTAAACTTCTCAAAAATTAAAAACAAATGATGTTCATTGTTCTCTACATTGTTCTCTAAGTGCTGCTTTTAAAACTCATTGTTGTGCCTGTATTTCATACTCTGCCAAGGTATTTCATTCCATGCTGCCTGCTTTAACAGAAGAAGAACACACAGCCTTGAGGGAGGCCATTTAAGGACCAAATAAGAAGTCCGCTCCCATCAAAGAATCTGTTTTTCCTCATGGACGTATTATTTCTTAGTGAGACATCCCAGGCTCTTTGTGTTGCATTCCTCCCTTAGATATGATAAGGAAACTGGCAGGGGTGGCTTTGAGGAAGTCCTGCAAGATGTTTCCTCTCTGCAGCAGAGTAGTGGTGACCATGCTGCCCACACACTTCAGCGCCAGAATTGAGAAGAGAGGGGGCAGAGCTATTGTGCAACAACAGGGACGGCTTTTTTTATGCTGATGGCACTTGTGTCCTCTTCCTGACACTGCAGTAATATAACGGCATTATAGCTCTGTGATAAAACCATTTCCCAAAGAAATCGTCTCGTCCTCTTGAATCTATACTGCAGAGATATAAAACATGTAGACGAGTGATCCAAATTGAAAGTGATACTGCACTGACAAAATAAAGAGTTGCCTTATAGTGGTCTTCTGAGAGTGCTAGCCTATCAGCCTTTTAGTTTGGATTTGCAAGAAGAGTATAATGATACAGAGCGCTGCAATATAAAACCGTAGGTGTGTTGCGATAGAGGCTTTATCTCACCTTTTTTGATGGCCTGGCCATGAGAGAGGTGGCCTCCGTTGCTGGTGTGCATGGCGATGTGGGGCATCTGGAGCTTGGGTGAAGACAGGAGGGTGGGGGTGCCCACGGGCGAGTAGTTAAAGAGGGCCGAGCCGTAGCTCTGCCGGCGGCCCTCGCGGCGGTTGCTGTCGATAGCTGCCTGGAGCTCCCCGGGGGAGCTGAGACCCCGCTTTTCACATTCGTAGGGATAGAGGTACTTCATATACCTGCGGAAAACATACACACACACACACACAGAATGTACAGTGTAGCCTCTCAATCTGCATACTGCGTGTTTTAGACAGCAGTTAATATGGTGTTGTCCGTCTTTAAAGAGTATTTTTACCCCATATATCTCCTCCATATTCTTTATTTCACATTATTTAACCTTAATTAACAGCTTTTCTATAACTCCAGTCATACTGCAAAGTGTTTTTGACAGCAAGAAAAAAAAAAAAAAACAAAGAACAAATGCAATGGTATTGAGAATATATAAAATATACATTTTGTAATATAAACAAATGAATGGCAGGCACAAACAGTGTGTTAGTGTAGTCTAAAAGCCTTTAAAAAAAATTCTGTGTTAGTTCAAGATGACTGAATCAGCTGAGACAGGTAGGGGTAAGCTGGGAGGCCATTGTGTATGCTTTTAGTTGTCTGGGGTCAAATATGAATTTAAATTTACCTTGGTGGGGAGCCGGGGGGGTGGGGGCACAATTGCCTGAAATGATGGTCTTAAGAGCAAGCCTGTGCAAACAGGCCTTAAATTCCCTCTGCACACATTAGGCCATTGCACGCTATCACTGCCTCCCAACCCCATAATTACCACATGCATCCCTCAACTAAGACTGACCGCCATGTAAGCACTACTCTGATAGCAAAATAATGTTTATGTGTTCAGTAGGGTTGTGATACAAAAATAATGAGGTGTTTGTTAGGCAGAGCAGTAGTATAAAATGATGAGCTCAATTTTAATTTATCATTTATCATTTATCATTCTTGTCTATGCTAGATCTGTATGTATTTTAATTGACTATGGACCACCTGTCTGAAAGAAAGACGAAAACAAAAACGAAGAAAACTAATTGGTTGAGAAAAAAAGAGACACAAAAAAACAGCAGATTGCTCATGTTTAGGCATGTCAGTGGAAGCTCTGCCTCGGCACGTCATGTGTCTACTCACTGTGTTCTGAGTGTAAAAGCTGCACTGGTGATGGAGGTAGGAAGGTTGAGGCCCTTGGTGATCTCGCGCCATATTTTCTTATTGATGACTTCCACTAAGCCGCCTTTTTCTGTCACAAGCTTGTAGAGGGTATAGAGATCCAACACCTGCTTGGCCATGATAGGAATCCGATTCACTGGAGTCCCTGCAGACCAAAACACAATATCCACAATCAATGCCATTAGTTTCTCCCCATCGATGGGCCTCTCCTGCACTCATAAGGCCAATCTATCAGGAATAAGTAAAACATCCAACAACATCCTGCTTCGATCAAAACAAAAATTATTATCACTCACACACACACACACTCTGCTATAAGATGGAGTGCATCAGGACAAACATGGTAATTAGGTTTATGCTTTTTTTGTAGACAATGTGAAGCACTTTTTTTCAGCTTGAACATAAGATCAATTTATGATTTTTGTATGAAGAAGGTCAAATGATAATGCTATGTATTAGTGGTGTGGGCTTTTAATATCACCCTTCTTTATCACATACAGTATTTGTCAGCAGTTCAATGTTAAACATTTTGTCATTGTAATTCTTGCTTGGACAAAAACAAATCAACTATAAAACAAGACAAAACAAAACACTGACAATGAGGGCCTGCGAAAGGCAATCCAACTGTGTTTAATTTTTTGGCATGCCTCTTAATTCACAGCACAAAAAGCCAGAGAAATGATTTGCCCTTGCGATTTAATGCGCGCCATAAAGTGCAAAGCGCCGGCCCTTTGTGAGACTCTGAGCCAGGCTGACCTCGAGATAATTAACCTGCATTTTGCTGATAGAGTTCCATTGTGCCCATCGGATTTACCATAATAGCAATCAATAGCCGTAGAAATATAGTGCAAACAACAGCAAGTGTGAGAGCATGCCGTGAAAGGAAGGGAGAAGGCAGAGGAATCGTCCGAGACGGTAAAAACACATCAATTAAGTCCTGTAATTACGGCTTCATTCTGTCTCTCTGGCTTCGCAAACTAAGAGACACTATTAAAACAAAAGATTTATCCTCGTTATCCTTCAGCACAATGCTTGGCATTATATCTAAAGTAACGTCACAATCAATTGCTATTTCGAACTTCGGGCTAAACTGTCTATTTCACTGCTCACAGTGGACAGTGGACATAGGTCCTGTTCACACCTGGCATAAACATGCGTCTTGCGGGATCGGATCACAAGTGGACAGCTCTAGGTAGAAGTGTGAATGCCCTCAAGAAGCACTGAGGATGCGTTAAGATCCGATCGCTCGGACCACATTTGGAGGTGGTCATGGACGCATATGAACACATTATTTTAGCAGTGTGCATGCGAATGTGTGGTGGGCCACATTAAAGGACCACCTACTCAACTGACGTCCTCTGGATAAGCAGAAGTACGTACTCAAAGCTGGCTTTGTCCACAAGGTCTGAACATTTCGAAAACCCCATAGAGATATATAACGAGTGCGTAAAAACTGATTTCAATAACCAATAACGCACTAAGTAGGTCTAAGTATGTCTGACAAGAGAACTCGACTCTGGTTGTACTTCTGGCAAACATCAAGATTTTCTTGAGCCATTAGTAAGTTTTAGTTATAATTAGTAATAATGAGCATCTCCACAAACACTATGCAGCTAATAATGCCCGTTTCCATTCAAAGGCAATACTCCATTCAAAGGCAATTCAATATTAACAATAACCAAAATAGCGTTAGCTCGCAACATCCAGTCACTGGGAAAACCCTGCTCTCTTCCCTATTACTCATTCACAAGTCACTGCTTTATCAGGTACTGCTGCCGTTCTCTCCTGTCATTTCTAGTTGTCCAAAGGGAGAAAAAAAACATGGCAAAAAATCCAGTAGATTCCAAGCATGGGCACTAATATCTGGGAGATATTACTGTAATGTTGAGTCTAAGCGGTTCACATTTCATCGGACTAAATTGGGCTCAGGGTGTGTGCTTTCTTCCCAGCTTTTTAGTAAATCTTCAGGTTTCATTGCTTTGTTAATATGCATGGCAGAGTTGAGTTAAAAAAAAATACTCGAGATATTTTCCACATCATAATGAAAATGATTTGAGTTTAATTTTTTAAAAGAGTTGGGGTTCAGTGAATGAAGTGGGGGGCCCCCCTCGTGCATTTGGTCTTTGAAAATGGTGTACGATGTTCGTGTTTATTTGCATATAGAGCAGGGAGGTGACATCCGATCACAAGTGGACACTTGAGACGCATTTAGGGCGACATGTTAATGCCAGGTGTGAACAGGGTATTAGTTTCAGAGGCCGGTTAAAAGTTAGCTCTGGTGGAGATGGCTGACATGCTCTCTTAACCAGGAGGAGGAGTGAACACAGAATGATAAACAGCTGTAAGTGTCTCACCCGGTGCTGGGGCTGGATATTAACTGTCTGATTAACAGAGTGAATTCTTGGGAGAGATTTGAGCCGTGCCACACACAATAATGAATCACCTCAACTCCTGCTATTGATTTCACAGAGGAACCCTCTGAAAACAGATTGGGAAGATTTCCAAGTGGACAGCGAGAGACATGAGATTTTCTCCCATTACACAAATGGTTTTCATTTATTATTTTGCATATATTCAGATAATCTGATTCTAATTAGTGTTATGCAGTGGAGGGAATGTTATTTTTGTTCACTGACAGATATAAATGTAGGGGCAGTCAGGGGAGAAGGAGAGGGCTTTATGGTTGCCCAATTGATCATATCTGTTCCCAACGTTAATTAGATTCCTTTCTAATTTAAGGGGTAACTGAATTAAGAAGCAAAGCTGACGATTCCTTGCTTGTGCCTCTCCTGAAATCACTTTTGCAACAGTTCATAATGTGCGGCCGAGGAGTTGATCTTTAAAACAATTATTTATCCACATACACAAAGGCTAACTAAACGAGTTTAGGGCAATAAATAACAGAATGCTCCCCGAAAGCCTTTGTCCGGCAGAATCTAAACCTGAACGAGGCTCTTTTAAAAAGGAGATTTATGTGCTTTCAATACCTGAGGTGATATATTTGTCTCTGCGATTCTCTGAAAGAGATATACGGAATAAAGGGGGCCACAGCCTTTTGTCAGCAGAAACAATCTGATCAGTCCATGGATCATTATGACAATGAGGGATTACGGATAGTGGGGCAAAAAAACACGTTCCACCAATCGTGGCGGCCATTGTCTGGCTAATCGCTCACGCGCTAAAAATGTGTAATTGAGGCATTGAAGGGGAGGTAGGGGGGAGAGGGTGGGGGAGGCCCGGCGATCGGTGGAGCGGGCATTGGCTCGCTTGGCTTGGCCGCTGATGCATCCTGTTCTCTGCGCCTCATTCAGGTAAATGTAATGAGAATCGCTCTCCTCGTTTGCTCTGTCTTTCAAAGCATGAAATGAAGGAGCAATCTGACAGTGCAGCAGAAAATCCAGCTTGATCTGCATGAGTTGAAAAAACTTCTAATTGAACTCCTACTGGAAAGCAACAAGCTGGAGTAAGTGCTCTCTAAAATGTCCCAGTTAGAGGTAGAAGTGTGCAAATACA
>NW_024880467.1:0-24942 GCF_900700415.2 Clupea harengus
ACTGGACACATCATGAAATGCACTTTACTCCTACGTCATTACTCAACTGTATTAACACACAGACATCATAGCTCTCTAAGTATGGAACACGTGCCTACTAAACTAAAACTCAATTATGTACACAGTCATTCCTGTACCGCATTTACAAACTCATTTATTGGTTATAACTCATAGTGTGTATTAAACTCCTTTATATTTAGACTTAACATGAGAACAGATTATTTGATGACATGCCATTTATAATTAATCGATTTTTGTAATATTGGTTATTTTGTGAAGCTAGAACAGCTAAAAAAGTCTAACAGGCCTTGGACTCCCAAGTGTTAAGGCTGTGTATCATAGTTGGGTTTTTTATTGAAAATCGTTTGTGTTAATTAAAAATGAGAATAAGTGTATTGATTTTGAGGTAAAGAAAATCACTAAATGCTCTGAAATAAATAGTTTTTTGTTGATTCCTTTAAAAGCTGAATTTTTGACTTAAAATCTTTATTTGGAAAACAAAGCACCTAAAGCATAACATTATCTGATACATATCATCAGTAAGCAAACGTTTTATAATTCTAGGACTTTAGAATTGATAATGTTGTATTACCATGATCACTAACTACAATTAACGTGGAGTGTCATGATTTCCATGCTATGTGGTGACAAGAGGCCATGTTTAGGGAAATCTAGGGTCTGTGGGGGCTGGCCTGTGATGTATCTGCACGGCAAACCAGCAAACATTCACTCCACCAAACTCCACAGATGACAGGAGCGTTGTACAACGTTAGAGCCATGACACAGAAGTGAAAGAGCTTATTGCACGATGTGAAAGCCGTCTCATCATTTTGTCCTAACAGGGTAGGTTTACGCTCAGACCAGTGTGCTACCACACACACACAGACTCTAATCACTGATGGTTCTAACCTCTTGACCCCCGCTTGTGACGTGAGCTCTCATTCTAGGTAGGAGTAGAAGGAGAGCCTCAGTGAGTGCTCATCCTCATCCTCACAACAAGCGATGCCTTTCCTGGTTCTAGCGCCACCAGCGCTCACTCCTGGTTCATGCAAACAGCATTGGGTCATCAGCACAAACGAGCGTTCGGGTAGGAATGAAAGGGAGACTCAAAAGTACACACTCAAAAGGTTCCACACTGATAACCTTCTAGGTCTCCTCTAGGTCCTCCTCCTCCTCCTCCCTGTTATGAAAGGTATAACTCCACTGATCCCACATCATCTGGATCGGCTGGGATGCTCTTTTCTGAGGCATCAGATGCAGCACCACTCATTCAAGCGACCCCCTCCATCTTGTTGTGGCAGCTGCTCCTTGATGCATCAGATACAGCACCACTCATTCAAGCGACCCCCTCCATCTTGTTGTGGCAGCTGCTCCTTGATGCATCAGATGCAGCACCACTCATTCAAGCGACCCCTCCATCTTGTTGTGGCAGCTGTTCCTTGTAGCCATCCTTGATGCCCAGGAGCGCTTGCCAGAGTTTCCAGAGCAGCCTCTACTTTCCCCATGTGTGGTCACACAGATCAGACATGCACAATGTTTGTGAGGAACAAGGCAGGGAGGCAAGAATTCATGGAATCCTCTTTTTTAATTCTGCCAATTGTGATGTTAAACTACCTGAGTTAAACACAGCTGTACGTATGACACATGACAATAGTCACATCCATGCATCAAAAATAGAACAAATTAGGATATAATAATGTAACACAGCATTAAACATTCGCATTTCGACATTGTAAAATAATAGTTTATGTACCTAAGAATATTTAAAGTGCTATACAACAACCTCAGTAACACATCCAAGTTTCTGACTGACACAGCCATTGTTAATAGTAAAAAAAAAACTTAATGTAGCCTACAAAACGTTGTTTGAGACTAAAACTTTGGCATGACAGGGTTACAGCTCTGCAAAATTGCTGTTGCTCTTAAAGTGAAAAACGTGAGACAAAAGAGACAACGTGTAGGATATAGTACCACCAGCATCAGTAAAATAGTATGTAAACAAACATAATATCCCCACTCTTCTCTATTGTTATAGATGCATAATAAATTGCTACATTCTCTGAAAATCATTTCATTTAGACAGTTTAGGTGTTCATGCATTCACTGCAAACATTCACCAAGTCTCTTTACTGACTATGCTAAAAATGACACTGGAGAGGTACACAGCCTTCCAAGCCCTTCCCCTTTTTTGTGTAACAAATTAGCAGCGCAAATTTTATCACAAATATAAATAAATAAACAAATGAATCGATAAATCAACCATCTTTGTTGCTTGGTAAAGCTCAGTGATTTGATTTGTACGTGGTTGCGTCGCGTGGGTCGCTGCTGGGGTTGCTCCAGTCGTCTGCCTCTGGCCCTACCTGGTAGTGGCGCCATGCTGACTTGTTGAAGACAGGAAGACGTTCAAAGGACTCACTTGACAGGACCTGTGGATTTTTTATATATATATATATATATATATATATATATATATATAATATCATAATAATGGACAGTCAAGCAACAAACAATAGCCATTAGGGGGACCAATGCACTGGTGACATCTTATACCTAGTAAATGCTGACTAATACCATATATCTCCAAATTATAACACATTTTTTTCCAGACGTCCCCACCCCTTCTAATAATAAGCCCCAATCATAATAAGACGTGAGATTTGAAACCTTAAGGTATATGACTGCATCTGTCCCCACTCCCTCCATGGAGTACAGGTTCAGGTCTCCCTGGAAGTAGCGGGCATACAGCCTGGAGATAGGCAAGCCATAGCCAAATCCTGCCTGAGAAATGACACAGATCCATCAGAATTTGAATCAACTGAATAAGTCATTCTCTCTCTATCACTCACTCTCTCTCTCTCACACACACACACACACACACACACACACACACACACACACACACACACACACACACACTTGACACAATGTTTACACAGAGAGGATTGAGGCAAAGGATAGTATTCTCAAATCTTGCTGTCACTTGGAACTGTTCTACTTTTGCAGCCATTAACATATACGCATTCCATTGCTCTATCTAGGTCAGTGTTCTAGAATCTCAGGTTTACATGTAGTTACCAGAGGGACTGCAGACTCTGAGAGGTCCAGACTTGGCGTGGGTGCAGATGAATACATGTAATTAAAAAGCCTCTCGATTTTTCTAAGAGGCACCCCACCACCCAAATCACTGATCTTGAGAGAGAGAGAGAAAGATAATTGACATTTGAACGTTAACATAAAGATTTACATAAACACTTCAGATTTGATGTATGATTCAAATATGTTGTATCATTAACACTAACCCTGCCAAACCTCTTCCTTCTAGCATACTGGCACTTCGACTAGTGCGTAACTTGCAATTACAAGAGTTACATTTCTGCACTTTTTCTTTTTTATTTCATTTTGTTATATTTCTTATGTAAAGTAGTATTTATTGTTACACCGGGTTCTATTGCTCGTAGCTCGACTATTCTCTCCCTTGTACGTCGCTTTGGACAAAAGCGTCTGCTAAATGACTAAATGTAAATGTAAATGCATACTAACCTTTATCGAGAGGTCCTCTTTTCCTAGGGTCACCAAAGCTGTGACTGGAGGGAGCCCCCTGCTGGCGTCCTTGTGCAACTCCACCGTGGCCCTCATGGAATTCTTTCGACCCAAGGCGCGTAAAACACAAAGCACATCACACAACATGATAATCAGGAAGTAATATTTTCACAGTCACTAGTTGTCAAATGGTTTACTCACTGTACCTTAAAAAGTTCAAAGAGCATGTGGAAGAGATGAGAGGGGATATACACCACCTGGATAGGCTTTTCTTGGCCTTTGGCTGAGGTTACAGTAGCACAGTAGTCATGATGAAGAAGACAGTGCTGAGGTTTGCAATTTGTATGTACTGAGGAATTCAAACCTTACACGATGAATGCAAACACACTTACCATTGGCTTCTTGAAGGTTCAGAGCCGGCGCCATCATGTAGTATTGCTCACAGAGCATCTTGGCTGTGTCGTAGGCATCTGGTAAGTGCAAGGTCCATGAATACGTTTCATGGGGAATACATAATGCAAATTGCACTGTGTTCGACACAATGTGAATCTATAATATCACCAAATGATTGTATGTGCAGGTATGTTTTCCTGTGGTTTTACTATGCACAATATTGCACAGTAAATGCACAAGACACGGTCAATGTATGTTATATAACACAGTTACCTTTCACCACTTCGGTCACACGGCAGCCAGGGTCAATGCCTCCTATGTGTTTTGGATGGGCTGTGGTGTCACCAAAGAGGAGTGCTGCCATAGGACATCACATTTGAAACAGCAGTGGTTAAACATGTACAAATGATCTTATTATGACCGTCTGTAGGCTAGTGTCTCTTCTTCTTCTTCTTCTTCCTTCACTTTTTTTCAGTAGTATTTGGTTGATGATGTCAAATACTTAGACACTAATCCACATGGACCTTGCTATGGCCGTAGCCCCATATGGCTGATATGGAACAGAAAGGCAATACTGCATCTGACACATTTCAGTATCTCAAGAATCACAGAAGCTATTTTTTATTTTTATTTAGTGTACTCAACAAAATGGCTGCCAACAGCCAATCAAAATTCAGCAGCCAATACATACCTGTGCGAGTGTGTAATAAAACTGTTTAGGCTCATTCATAATGGCATACAGAAGGTATTTACCCAAGTTCAAACTAATTATACCATACAACATATTATATACAGGCACATTTTTCAACAATTTTCTAAATAAATGCCAAGTACAGTTATACAATGAAACTCATATTGTTGCTTATGTATACATATAAATGTCACAAAGTGATCAAGTTTAGCACAAGAATATATCTATTATAAGGTCACACTTATCCTCATATTCTTTAGACTGACACTATCATTTTCACATATTTGTATTTACAATTAGCAGCATGCAGTAAAAGTTAGACATAATCTGTATCAATATTTGTGCTATTTGTGCTCAAATCCTTTTTCAAGTGTTGTCTATCCCTAAATGTTCATTCTAGATGGTTTGTATAGTGGTACACCGCAACCTGCATGTGTTTAGAATTAGCAAGTAAAATACAACAATTATGTTGAAATGTACTCACTGTGCTGGTTGATGAGCATACGGGCGGAGATTCGGTTGGTATAGAAACGATCCAGGAAGTACTGTACATTGCTGCTGATGAAGGGGTCAAAGCCAAACTCATCCTTGTACTCAATCACCCCTTGGGCCATAGTGGGTACTACATCATTGTGCCGATTACGGATCTTATTAAGGGTGTCCAGGAAGCTGAAAATGACAGTTAATCAGCTAACTGAGTAAATCTGTGGTAGTACCTCAGAAGCATGATCATAAATATGATATTCCTAAGTACTTCACATACTCATTCAGTGTGCGAACACTCTCAGGGCTTTGGGCTTCAAACTCTAGCAACTCCTCAAAACTCTGAATATACCTATGGGAGAGAACACATAACACACACTTGAGAACCACTCTCATGGCATCATGATGTCACAACAAACACAAAATTATTTTCTTAAAGCTTGTGTTGTTTTACTGTCAGTTCCTGGCATGCAGGGAAGGAAAGGGTATTTGGCCAGATTGATCAGAGCTCAACAGCAGAGCTGTTTTTTCTCACTGGCCCAAATGTTCTGACCAATGCTCACCCAATTACCAAATCAAAATATGAGTCTTTCCATGGTCTTTATATCATTCACTCATTCTCTAAGGAATGGAACAGCACGTCCGAAATAGCAACAATAAATTCTACTCATCCAAGAAATTCAACTTGTGATGACTGATCCTGGTTTATGTACATTTTGGGGTAGATAGACAATTTTTCAGATAAAGGCTGGTGGCCCGCTAGTAGTTTAAAAAACAAAACATTTTTAGGGACTATACCACATAGAGGAAAGACTAACACCAAACTGAACATTGACTAGCCCAGTCCCCTCCCTGAACTTGTATTCTAGGCAATTTAGGCCAGTGATGCAAATGTTCTTTAGAACTCGTTTACTGTGCTTACATGCCAATGCTCATCTGCCCAGTGTCCCCCAGCGTCCTGTTATCCACTCACCACGTCTGCACCAGTTTGACGGATGGTTGACTGATCAGGTTGCTTGGCAACAAATTGACCTCTCGCATGGTGTTGGCGAATCGAACAGCCAGCTCCTTCCTCAGGAACATATAGGAGGTCTTCTCACATGCATTCTCCCTACCTGCAGAGTGAGGAAGCAGTTATTTGTCGGTTCTGGGTAGTTCAGCAACCGTTCATACTGAATCAAGAATCCCTATGGAAATGAATGGAGGAAGTGATGGAGGTGGTGAAATTACCAGCTGAAAAGTGTGACACGTTAGTGGGGAATTATGGGTGGTGACTGTTTTGGTGTTCTTTTAAGGGGTTTTCTCCTAGGGTGTGGGGTGTTGAAGTCTGGGCTGTGTGTGTGTGTGTGTGTGTGTGTGTGTGTGTGTGTGTGTGTGTGTGTGTGTGTGTGTGTGTGTGTGTGTTTGGAGGGGGCTTTGAACTTGGTGGTGAATGTGAATGTCGGAGTGTGCTCGGGTCACCATGATGGATAAGCAGTAGTGGTAGGCACGGTGACTGCCTAAAGTACATGATGAGTTACTAATACTAACATTGCTAATTAAGCTGTTAGCAAGATTCTGATCAATTCAAGATGCCTCACTGCTCCTCATTTGAACATAGTGATCCATTGGTTTAGGAAGTGAAGCGGGCCATGGCTGATAACATTATCAAAGAATTACCAAAAAAAAATGTCTTTAAAACAATATTCCAAGTGCAGGAAGAAGACTAAATCTCTGGCCCAAATGTCCTCCTTGGTAAATGCCCATGATGTAGGCAGCTCATCTGCTTCAGCACTGGAAATATCTGCAGAGAACAGCGCCCCTACAGGAGAGGAGGATCAGTGGCGTGTCACGGAGGCTAGCGCTAACACCACGCCGCCTGCCCTTGAGATGGCTGCACAGACAAGCCAGGGCAGCTCAGCTGCTCTCCCTCAGAGCCCCCCTGGACCAGAACAGGTTACTTCACGCCGTTGGAAGACCTCCAACTGGCAGTGGGTCAGCTCCTTCAGCAGAACCATGCCAACGGCCCTGAGTGAAACAGCCACTCCACTCATCTCACCCTGCCCCCGGCACAGGCACAGGCACAGGACCAAGCTCCGGGCGGTTCTACGGGCGAGGGAAATTGGGAGGCTCCAGTTCAACCAGATCGCTGAAGCGCAGCACGGGGACCATGAGCAGTGAGCGCTCCAGCTAGCCACAGCATTGGAGAGGGATGCCCTGGAAGCCCTCCTGGACATACAGTAGACCCAGCTATTCCAAAGACCTCTGACAATCTTTCCAGGACCTATAGCTGTCAGTCCAGCTTCAGTGGCAGTTCATATCTGCACGTTGGGAAATAGTATAATATGCTGGTAAGCATGTTTTATCGCACTTTAATAACATATGACATAAATCTGACACCATAGGTTAGGTCTATTAGCTGTGGACTTAACCAATCTCTAACACTCAATCTAGAGCTTACCCTCAAATATCCCGCTCTGCCTGAGGTATCTTTGCCCCCTGGGCGCCTTCCTCCGAGCACTGCGGCCCCTCTGGACACCTTCCTCCGAGCACTGCGGCCCCTCTGGACTACAGCAGCAGGTGCGTCTTGCGAATCTGAATTCTGCGGAGTGGGCACTGCGCTATGCTGAGGACATAAAGGTAATCCTCCAAGATGATGATGACTGAAGCTCTGCGGCGTACAGTCCGTGTGAACTCTCTAAACAATGCGGAAGATACAGCCAGCAGTGAGGTTCTGGTTCGGGCAGCCACTGACAGAGACATTGCCTGGAACTGTTGTCGGCGCCATGGACATCATGAGGAAGACTGCTACCACCACAAAGCCTCTAACTCCAGGACGCTGGGGCTTTAGACGGGGCGACACCAGCCCAGACCACAATGACCTGCCACCGATATAGAGTTGGATGATATGGCAAGTGAAGCCGTGGTATCTTTTCAGCTCTGTAAGGTTGATAAGAGTCCCCATAACAACATTGATTGCTATCGTTATGCCTGGGCAGCACAACAGCAGCCAGCACATTCCACAGGAATTGTTTTGCCTCTGCTATCGGTGAAGACTGGATCCTGATGTTTGATGCACTAGCAGCAGCTGAGGTGTCCATTGATCCAGCAAAGGGGGCAGCATTCATCCGTTCAGCTTTTGCCGTTCCAGTTACTCTGACACGTCATTGGCCAAGGGCAGCCTGAGCTACTGTATATGTGTTTGGAGGAGGCTATGGACTTTGTGGTGGTAAGTATGAATGTTGGAGTGAGCTCAGTCACTATATGGATAAGCCTAACACGTCGTAGTATATGCTGTAACTGCTGACCACTGTAAATGCATGAAGTGTTCCTTGAGAAGAGTGATATTGCAAGAAAAGTAGCAAGACTGATCCAACCAACATGTCTCACCACTCTTCATTTACTCCCACCGTTACAATAGTATCTTGCTATAAGTGTAGGCTATGTGTACGAGTGACAGGGAGAAGGCCTATCCATTGGTTCAACAATTCAGTCTCCTGCTCAAGTGTCTGAAAGTAAACATATTTTCTGCCAGACTTTCAAACTATTTTTAGTTGTGAGTTGATGGTCGTATTGACCTTTCAAATGTATGCGCAAGAGCTCGAGTCAAAATGAGGTGTCTGTTTTCGTCAGAGGGGCTTACAGCCTAATAATAATAATAATAACAATCAGAGAGCCAGATAACCTTTACAGCCAACGGACTCCTTGAGTTCATTGTTGTCAGATGAATTTAAAAACATTCTTTTCACAACTGTTTCACACAAACCATATTAGTCATGCAGAGTAGGCTGTTTATGTATCTAGTCAATGCATTACGATATACTATCGGCCCAACTTTCTACTTGTAGAGCTGTTTCGTCAAACAATGTACAGTAACCTACAAAACTTATTTTACCGGGTGAATTCAGCGCTTAACCTGAGGTGACCCAAGAGTTGTTGTGTGGCACTACCGTTAGCGTAAAGCACAACAGAGCCTCCGCTACATTCCGTCAAAGCCTACTGGTAACTTTTAGAGGTAGTGCGTCTGTGTAGGCTACTGAAGACTACTTACCGAAATCGAGAAACTGTTTGATTGACATCGGTGAAGGTGAAAATCTCGAGTAATACTCGATTTTAGAGTTGACATTTTTCATCAAAAAGTTGATTAATCTCATTATTGCTGGCTATATTGTCCTACTAGGAAAACCTGGAAATAAGATATGCCTATCGATCCAAAGCATACAACGTAACGTTGACACTCGTTATATGCAACAGTCTGGTAGAAGGTGTGTAAACATTAATTCGTTGAATATGCATGCTGTTATTGGTTTCCCTTTTACTTTATCGTAGTTAATCGTCCATGCCATCTATATATGTCTATGGTGCATGCATGAGACGCTAATCCTAACCACGTGACATGTTCAACTGTATGACGCCCACATCTATTGGTCAACAACGCCCCACCTCCAGCAACTTGTTACAAGACAGTTTACTGTTTAGGAGTCTGCCCACTGTAATATTTGGTAGAATTAATAGTTGTTTTGATGTTGCAAATTAATTGATTAATAACCATACCTTACCACCATTTATTTAAGAGGTAAAATGCTGATTAATATGTCAATGGTCGACTTAGATATTAACAAAGGTGATCATTTCTGTAATGGCACTTTTGAGACGGAATCCAATTGTACAGTGTAGAGAAGAGAAGAGGACCTGGTTTCAAGTATGCTGGACTGTCTCAATGGAACTTGGAAATCCTGATGCAATGAATCAGACGGGAAGTGCATTAATATAATTTCACAGCCAGAGGGCGTCAGAGTGTAGCATTTAAGGGAGTGTAGAAAGCGAGATTCTCAAATTGGAATGGATGATGCCAAAGGCAGGATGGCGATTAAGCTCATGAAGATGAGATGGGGGGGAAAACAAGTCAACAAAAAAAACAAACAGGAATAGGACAGAGGAGTAGCCATCAACCCAGAACATTGCTTGTAGCCTACTTTGGTTGTAGTCAAAAGCTTGATGTCATATTAAACAGTTTTACATGCTATTTCTGCATTTTTTATCATTAGCAATGTATATTAAACAGTGACAGGAAAGGCATAGTTATTTGAACATCATCACTTTTAGACATCTTAGAATTCAAGGCATTCCTGATTAAACAGTACATTTCTCTAAAATGTGAGTGTGTCGTGTTAAGTTAACATATGAACTACACTGCCAGCCCAATTTAGAATTTAGATAATCTTTTGAACCTCTCACAGTATGTCCTATAACTGGAAACAACAGACATATAACTACACTCCCTTTTTTTTATTTATTTTTTTATGATTATTTGATTTTACCCATTGTTAATTTCCCTGTCTGTCAGTCATCACTAAGTGATGCACTTTCACATCACTGTGATATAATTGAAGGTTTTTTTAATTTGTTTTCTTCTAGTCTGAGAGCCCGTGTCAAGTGCTCACAGGTGTAAACCTAACAGCATTCATGAATCCCACAACCTCTGTCTCCTTTATGTTTGGCTCTCCAGATGGAACACCAGTAGGTCTTCCCACTGAGGTATCACTGCACTTAACTGGGCTGTCTGAACCCAATTCAGTTTGCCTTGTGATGGAAAATAAGTGTCTATAATACTTGAAGTTGTTTTTTATCAGATATACTTCTTGTGCGCACACACACACACACACACACGCACACGCACACGCACACGCACACGCACACGCACACGCACACACACACACATACACACACACACACACACTGGGGTATGTTGTACTACAGGTAGATGTTGCTCCTGCTCAGCGTTCCTGCTGCACCTCTGCCAGTAGCTATAGATCAGCTACGAGGTCGTCAGCTGGGAACCAACCTTCACGGATGATTTGCCCCCTTACCCAGTCGATCTCCTGGTGTCAGGGGCAGTAGCTAGCTCCCTGTGCCCTCCTCTCAGAGAACGGTTCCCACGATTACACACAGACATGCCACGTGCACACACACTTTGCGAGCATCAATGATGTTCTCAGAATGACTCAGAGTAATTGTCAGGTACTGCTGTTAGGCACTAGAACATACTTAAGGTGGGGCTGGAAAACTAAAGTCCAATGAACTTCCAAGGAAGGAGGTAGTAGAATATTTTACTGCAGTATAAAAGCAAACTGAGTACATGTTTCATCACACTTATTTCTGTCCAACGTCAGTCTCACACCACAAAAATCAGTTGACAGTGACAAAACAGTGGCTTGTAGCCATCAGTTACACTTTAAGTTAAAAACAGTGTGAAATCACACAGGAGGCTTCCTGCATTTCAAATAGTTAATGGAGAATCTGTCACAGTCACAATAGGGGCTTGTTGAAAAACAAAGATTCATTCTATTTTTGCACACTTGACATCGTATAACCATTCAACAGCTACAAAGAGGATGGGTCTTTCATGCACTTACAAATATGTGTGAAATGAATATAGATAATTGGCCATGCACAGTCTTACCAGTGAAGCCATGGCTTTAAAACATGTTACTATTAAATAGAGTTGTAATACACCGAATAACATTATCAGGCAGATTTCATATAATAAAAAAAAAAAACATTTATATTAACAGATCCCTATATTCATGAATGGGAACACATTCAAACCCTTTTGGCCACACATCCACACAAGTCTCTCTCTCTCTCTCTCTCTCTCTCTCTCTCTTTCTCTCTCTCTCTCTCTCTCTCTCTCTATTTCTCTCTCTCTCTCTCTCTGTCATTCTCACTCTTATGCTGCATTTTCTTCTATAGCAGAACTCAGGATCATTTTATCATTCTGGGTGTTGTCACTTTCATGCTGGTCGAGGACGAGAGGCGCATAGGTACGACGGTAGAACAGCCGGGTCACCAAGGTTACGATGAACATCTCCACAATCATCAACTGCTGGCTCAGCACTAGGACAAGGCAGGACATTGTTAGAATCCATGTAATACACACTATCTATGTATCTATCTATCTATCTATCTATCTATCTATCTGTCTATCTATCTGTCTCTAGCTTCTGTGTTATTTCCATATGCACAAATGAACTTGCTGTCAGTAAGCAACATGTTAATGTTATCACTTCAACATTCATGGAAAGTGCACATCTGTGTCACGTCTGGTGTGACATACTTACTGGAGCCACGGGCAATGGATGAAAAGGGTGGAGAGCAAGCGATGGTCCCGTCCAGAGACAAGATGCTGATGATCGACGCCTGTAGCTGGCTCAACACCAATACCAGCTGAGCCATCAAGCACAGGAGTTAGCAACAGCACTGTCGTTTTCATTTCTCTTCATATCATGACACTATTAATCTGGACTGTAAAGTCAAGTATGAGATGGTGATCCACAATGCTATAGTGTTATAGTTATGCATGCCATACAGATATAAAGATATCGAAAATACAGGTGTTTATATTCTGTACCCGTGCTCTGGATTTATGAACAGCAGTCTGATTGCACCCACTGGTTGTGAAGGCTTTGAGCTAGTTATGCAGAAAGCGACAAACAAACAAACAAACAAACAAAACAAACCTGGTACATGGCGTACTTGGGGATGATCTTGAGGCTTCGAAGAGTGATTCGATTATGCATGAACATAATGGAGACAGGCCACAGGGCTGTTATGGTAAGGACCCCAATGAAGGGATTTATCCAGATCGCCGCTCCTGTGATCTCAAGCTGAATGCAGAGCAACAGAGAGAAACATCAGAAAGGGACACTTTGACAGCAGGAAGGAGAATTGGAATCAGAAATGGAGGCCATTTTGGATCTGATTTTTTGATGGTATACTGACATCAGAGAGGTCAAAGTTCCCATTAGTCCAGAGCACAATAGAGAAGATGGAGAGGGCGGTCTTTAGGATGGCATACTGAAGGGATCCCAGCTTCAACAGGAAAATGACTCGCCTGAAAAAAAGCCAAACAAACAAATACTCATGAGCTGAAATATTTACAGCACTGGCTAATGTATTCCGTATTTCCCCTCAGCTTGCATTCCAACTGGCTGACAGATCAGGAAACTAGATAGATAACTCCAGTTAATAAGTAGGATTGTCAGACATAAAACATTCGTGAAAACATTTACACTATCTACATTTGACCTAAAACTCAACACACGGGAACATCAGGCGAGTACATAGTGACTGTAAGTGAAATGTGAAACGAAGAAATGTAAATGCGGTTAATTCTGTTCGTTCTACAGTATTGCTCGCTCATACACAAACATTCGCTAACACTGGCAGGGCTGACTGTATCAGTTTTTTGAGGGTCTCATTATAATTATTCATACACTTCCATCTTTCCTGGACACACATTGCTACCAACAGGGTCATTTACATTATGCACTGTGACGTACAGTGAAGGCGTGTGGTCTGGCAGTACCGTGTGTGACTGGCACTCGAGCGTACGGTGAATGCGTGTGGTGTGGCAGTACCGTGTGTGACTGGCACTCGAGCGTACGGTGAATGCGTGTGGTGTGGCAGTACCGTGTGTGACTGGCACTCGAGCGTACGGTGAAGGCGTGTGGTGTGGCAGTACCGTGTGTGACTGGCACTCGAGCGTACGGTGAATGCGTGTGGTGTGGCAGTACCGTGTGTGACTGGCACTCGAGCGTACGGTGAAGGCGTGTGGTGTGGCAGTACCGTGTGTGACTGGCACTCGAGCGTACGGTGAAGGCGTGTGGTGTGGCAGTACCGTGTGTGACTGGCACTCGAGCGTACGGTGAATGCGTGTGGTGTGGCAGTACCGTGTGTGACTGGCACTCGAGCGTACAGTGAATGCGTGTGGTGTGGCAGTACCGTGTGTGACTGGCACTCGAGCGTACAGTGAAGGCGTGTGGTGTGGCAGTACCGTGTGTGACTGGCACTCGAGCGTACAGTGAATGCGTGTGGTGTGGCAGTACCGTGTGACTGGCACTCGAGGCAGGCAGGGGCAGCAACAGCAGCAGGGCCCCGTGGATATTCTCAGAGGCTTCTTCGCAGAATGCTTCAGGAACGCCTCTTCACCACCGAGCTCCTCCAAGATCAGTTTGAGGAACTTGTACACCACTATTGCAAAATAACTAATAAAGACACAAACAAAGATAAATGACCTCTCTCGCTTTCTCAACACACACAAACACACACACACACACACACACACACACACACACACACACATTTTCACGTTGGATTTTTGATTGTATGTGTGTTTGGACATCCCTAAAGTGTGAACTGTGGGTAAGCATGGGTAAGCTCTCTGTTACTTACGAATTTGATGTCATGTCTGTAAACATGGTAGACCTTGGAATCCACATTCCAAGGCAGGACATGATGGCAATGACCTGAAGGGCACAGTGAGTATTTCACACACCTTCCAATTCACAGCCATTAACGCTTTCACATAAATGTGCATCGACGTGTCATTTATTGCTTGAGAATTCCTGCCATTTGCTGGAATACATAGCTACTTTTCAGTCAGTATATGGCACAATGACACAAACAAATAATGAAATATTTAATATTGAATTTATTTTTATTTCAAATACTCTCACTAGATTAGAAAACAGCCACTCAAATGGTCTAAAGGAGATGCAACTGACTGATACTGAGGTTCGATTTGGGACGTAAGCGATGCACTCCCGTGCTTACCGGTGCTGCTCCATTGACCCAGATGATGGTCATCTTCTTGGGCGCGGGCACCTTCTTGTACACATACACACACTCCTCCAGGTACAGCACCAGGGACACGGTGGCCATGAAGGTCAGAATGGAATACAGGGCAATTCCAAACATATCTAACTCTAGAGAGGGAAAGAGATGATGATGATGATGATGATGATGATGATGATGAGAAAGGTGAGGAAGGTGAGGAAGGCACTACCAGTATCACTATAAATGAGTAGATATGACTGTGACCAAATCCTTTCCGTTAGTTAAACCTTCAGGAAAGTCACGCAGACCGGATATAAAAGGCCAACATGATTCAAACAGCTGAATAAAAACAGCAAGTAAAGCCAATAAAAGGGGTACAAAGGGGTATTTGTGAGCTCTGTTCCAAGCTTTTCATGTCCAGCAGAGAGCAGAGGCATGCAGTCCAACCGATGAGCCTTTCATGTCAAATGGGCCATATCCTTAGATGGATGTCCTCACATGAGATTGTTTTTCTAAACGGTCCCATCTGTTAATCCAGCTACACTTTGTAAAATACAGGGGAAAAACTGTGCACATTTATACACACATAAATACACTCAAACAGTTCTGTCCTTGTCGGTTGGGATCCTTATGAATTGTATTTATTCATTTTGTATCCAAATGACTTTGAAATGTGTGAAACCTTAACATTCTTGTTTTTTAATCTTTTGTTAAACACTATGTAATTTGCATAATTGCTCAATTTAGTTCTGCCAAATACCGATGTTGTAGCTGCCCCTTGTTTCAGAAACATAACGTTTCTTATGTCGTTTTGTACT
The DNA here is from genome assembly GCF_900700415.2 of Clupea harengus. NCBI lineage: Eukaryota > Metazoa > Chordata > Actinopteri > Clupeiformes > Clupeidae > Clupea > Clupea harengus. The sequence goes on from NW_024880467.1 coordinate 15,523, forward strand.
GAAACGTTTAGTCAGTGCTGAAATAAACTGTTTCTGGTCAACTCCTTTCCAATATATTACAACAACAACAAAATAGATATAGGCCTATTCTTGAATTGAGCGTAAAATAACGAGCCACAGAAAAGTGCACAGGTTTAAATAACATAGTGAGAACGATTATTATTTTACAGGGAAAGTTTGGCCTCTGAAGAGTGGCCTGTGCTTGATAGATTAATTCACTATCCTAAACAACTTGCATTTTGTGTTACAGAGATCTCCCGGCGGCGTCTAGACTACACCATGCAATTTATTTAAATATCCCGGGGTTTGTAGGTAATTGTATTGCACTCAACGTATCAATGAGCAGGTCATTAGCAAGCGGACAGATAATGAATATGGGTCACTCACGGTTTATGACATCAATAGCCAGCGGTGGATCCTGTAAGCAAGTGGGATCAATGGTGCTGTTCAGGTCTTCCATTTTCAACAAAATAGACGGTGGCTATAGCCTAGGATAATTCAGAAGGAACGGTAAACAAAACTCTGATAGTTAAAATAAATCCTTAAAGTTAACTTAATTCTGGTTCTAATTAGGGCAAGCCGCTTAAAAACGCGAGCTACACCAGTGGACTTCCCGTAAACGCACTGCTTGACTGAGGTGCTGACTACAGATGAACTATACCTATTCGCTTTGACCACCTCCTGCATCCTTTCATGCTAGACCTTGATTACGCAAATGTTCGATCCTTCCGGTGACCAGATGGCCATGTAGTTATTACTCGACCCACGCATGCCTCAGTTTGAAATATGAGGGTGTAAAAGGGCTTCTTCTTCTTCGCGTAAATACGCAAGTTCTTTCATGGGGTTGGTGTTTCAACGCTGTAGTTAATATTTAATACCGATTACTCCTTGGTGGAAGTGAACTTTGCAAGGTGCAAGAGAAGTCGTTTCCCTTTCAGTCTGCCCTTAACGTGAGCTTGGATCAGATTTAAGGTTTTGTTATTGACTATAATGACAGCTGAATGAATACATAGAACTAAAACAACTAAAAGATTGTGTGTGTGTGTGTTTTAGAGGTGTACTTAACAAATCAGCTCATCTTACACACACACACCTGTTGGCAGTTAATGTCCATACCAGAAATGTAACCACCCAGTTGTTACGTTTATAGGGGTTCAAAGGCAAGAACATAAAAGAAGAGGCAGAGCAAGCACCTTGTAGACATGCCAATCTTTCAGTCTCAATCTGCCTCTCTCTCTCTCTCTCTCTCTCTCTCTCTCTCTCACTCACTCACTCACTCACTCTCACACACACACACACACACACACCTGACTCTCTCTCTTTCTCTCTCTCTCTCTCTCTCTCTCTCTCTCTCTCGCACCTTGTAGAAATGCCAATCTCTCTTTATCTAGTGCTCAGGCGGGCTATCTCCCGGGCCTTTCTGTGTGGAGTTTGCATGTTCTCCCCGTGTTCACAAGGGGTTTCCTCCACTAAGAACCCCAACAGAAAAACATGCAGAAGAACACTCTCCTGTCCGTCCCTGACCAAGACGGACGGATCACTTGACTTGGTCCCCGGGCGCCATAAAGGCTCCTGGCTGCCCTGGAGGAAGGACAGTCCAGGGTGGGAAAATGCAGAGTAAAAAAATTCACTGCGACCTCTTCGGCCTGCGTGTGTGTGTATGTGTCCTGTGTTGCCACCCTAAAATGCACGTGTGTGTTGCTGTGTGTCGTTTGTGCCAAATAAAACTGACTTTGACTTTGATCTCCCTCTCTCTCCTCACTCCAGCTGTTCCAGGTGCGTACCTTCTGACCACACAGCATTGAGACAGTCTTGGACAGGGGTTATTCTTTTCCTTTTCCCATGCCAAGGCTACGAAACAACAGATGTGTCCTTGCCTGGATGTGTTTTCCCATACGTCACCCACTAGCCTTGGTCATGTTTGGCTTGCCACTTTTTCCACAAGTAAATACAAGTACACACAAACATTGGAGCCCTATTGGAGTGATGCCGGGGAATTTACTATTTACTGAAATAATAATCTTGTGTTTATCTTTGTCTTGTGTTTAAAAAGTGTTAAACCTAATGTGATCTGAACAACAAACTAATTAAGTGGTATACTAATGAGCCTTGTTGCATGCCAGTGTCTCCACTTCGTAGAATAGTCATGAGATTAAGTATGTGGTTAAGTCCTCCCCTCCTTTTGGAATATGACCACTAAAAAATGTAGGGTAGGTCCAGTATGCAAGTATATATGCTTGCTTTCATTGAAAAAAGGGCAATTAGGACTTCCGTAACTCATGAACACCATCTTGGATGTAGATAGACGACCGGACTCCTCACTGAACCCTGATCTGACAGCCAAATGTCTACAGTTGCAAACTGAATTTGACCTGTTGTCAACGAGTACTGCTGAACACCTACTTAAGCGTACAAAAGAGACTTATTATGAACATGGGGACAGGGCTAGCCGTCTTCTAGCCTCACAGCTGGGACATCAGTGTGCCTCTGATTTTATATCACAAATATACGATTCCTGTCATAACCTAGCCACAGATCCAACCAAAATAAATTCAGAGTTTTCCTCATTTTACTTCAACCTCTACAAATCGCAACCTCCCTCTGACACCTCTGTCATGGAATCTTTTTTTTAATAATTTAGACATTCCAAAAATAAGTGGAACCACTGAGATTTGAAGAAATAACCTCCTGCACATCTCTAACGCAGAGCAATAGTTTTATAAGAAGTTTTCTCTGCAGCTTATACCCCTTTGCTGTTGGACGTTTAGAATGATTCCTTAGAACAGGGTGTTTTCCCCCCAGCTGTTTGACCCACTGAACAATGATGGTAAGATTTTGGCAAAGGTACTGGCGTGCAGGCTTGAAACCTGCTTTTCCAGTATCGTATCGGGAAGACCAAACAGGCTTTATCTTAGGTTGTCATCTAATGTCTGTAGACTCTTAAATGTGATTTTGTCTCCCTCTGCCTCTCCGACTCCAGAGATGGTAATTTCACAGGATGCGGAGAAGGCGTTTGATCACGTAGAGTAGAGTAGCAGTTCTTATTTACAGTTTTCGGGAAGATTTTGGCTCTAAATGTATCTCATGGATTCGCTTGTTATATTCTGCCCCAGTAGCTAGCGTCAAGACAAACTCCGGAATTTCTCCCCCGTTTCCTCTCACTCGTGGCACACACCGATGGTGCGCCTTTCACCTTTATTATTTGCACTGGCTATAGAACCCCTGGCCTTAGGCCTTAAATGGTCTCCATCATTCCCAGGTATATACAGAGGAGGCATGGAGCACAGGGTATCATTGTATGCTGATGATGTATTATTGCATGTTCAAGACCCAGTAAGCTGTGCTGAATGAATAGTAAAGCGGTTGAAGATGTTTGGAACATTTTCAGGCTACAAGCTGAATATTGCCAAGAGTCTGTTTCCCTGTTAATCAGTTGGCTAAATCACTTATAGATTTGTGTGTTGTACTCAAAAGGACACAAAGGGGATAGATGAGTGACAGGTAGAAATAATAATCTCAATAATAATAATGATTAATATTAATAATATTTTATATATGATTATAGATACAATTCGAAACAGGGCAGAATCACATATGATCCATAGAAGATTCCCTCCAATGTAACCTTTCATGTGCTTGGCTGTGTTTCGTGCCTTGAAGATGCAGTCCGCACGTGTTGATAGGTTGGCATTGATTATGGCTCGGTCTGAGCCACTATGTTTGTTTCCCATTAACAGAGCCAGGACTGTGTACAAACACCAGAGGTTTTTTTGAGCACAAATACTGAACAGACAGATAAAGGACCGGTAAAGGAACAATTCCCTGAATTTGACAAAAAAAGTGTTTTGGAGTAGAATAGCAGACTGCACCTTTAAACGCTACCTGTGCTACCTGTGCTTAACCCCCAGTGCTGGAACTGTCCGGGAGGTCATTCTCCTCTCGGTACTATGATGCTCGTGCACTCTCACCTAATCCTCATTCCTTTACAGTGACTGGTGCCGTTTCAGCTGGGATGCCAGCCTTGAAGATAACAATCTCTCGTGGAGTGAGATAATCATCGGAGGCTCGATGGGCAAACATTCAGTGGTGTAAACCAGATCACAAAGATTAAGGTCAGCACTTGTCACCACGCTTTCCCTTTGCCCCTTGACACCTCGTTCACTGACCTTTTAGGAGTGTGTTAAGGTGTGTGTTGAGGAGTGTGTTAAGGTGTTGCGTTCAATGTGCTTTTTATTTGAAAGAGATCAGTGATCGAACAGATCCCTCAGTGTTCTCACGTGTCACTGACTGAGCCATCCTGGTGTCAGATTGTTACGGTTAGGGTTAATGTTTGCCATAGAGGAACTTCATTCAGGACATTCCAACAATGCTAGCTTTCTCTCAAAGCTTTGATGTCTTTTTTATGGGTTTCTTAGAGGGTTTGGAAGAAGCAGCGTAAGCTTACTGCTTTACTGGCTGCAGTTAAACAAACGGTACTATTGTGTATAATGCAAAGCTATGTATAGTGCTATGTGTATGCTGTGCAAATTATACATTGAATCTTAAAATTCCTATTACTTACTTGCATTCAAAAGACGGACAAAAATAGCTTCATAATGTTTAGTATACACTTTCAAGTCTTTGTAATAAAATAAATCTAACAGAAGTTAGTGTGTTTAGACTCACAATCAGGGCCTCTGTTTTGTCAGTCAAAACCGTAAATGCTTCTGATGAGCTAGCGGTCGCTCAATTAGCAGATCTTGATTAGTAATTTAGCTGCAAACCTTATTTAGCTTTTAAACATATGTATTACTCTATTGACGGGTGACACTTCCCTGAACTCAAGAAATTATGTGTTTTGTGATAAGTATGCACATCAGGACCTGTATGCTTTGTTCTGTATGATCAGTGTTAGATAAAACCTATTCTGACTTCAGTTCTTGTACAGATTTGTTTATTAACTTAATAATACCATAGAGACATTACCATATAGAGAATATTTTCTCTAGAAATATTGAAAGAAACATTGTGATTGTGGGCCTTGTAGAGCTATTTCAAGGGATGGCCACAGGATGGCAGCAGCATTCTGCATGATGTATGAGTATTTTCAGAATGCAACCAAGTGCTTACTAAAGTTGATTAAGATTAGTCTCTGATCATCGCATCCCACTTACATCTTCTTCTAGACTTTCTCACCTCCTTCAGTATGTATGTTTGTCACAGATATGTTACAAAATGTGTTAAAGTGCTCAGTTTTGGGCAGACATGCCCGCTGGGGTGCCAGAGACTGCCAAGAACATCCACCATCACCAGCCACCACTCTGTGAAGTGCATTGGCTGGCTATGGTAACATTCATCTGTTTCTATAATAATTCCTTATTTGTATGCAACAGAAGTTTGACACCAATTATTACTGTAGCATCCATGCAGGCGGTCGTATCGTTTTTTTTTTTTTTTTTCTTCTTCTACGTTTCTTTCCACTCATTTTTGGTGTACGATATCATATAGTTAGATTTCACCTATCAACATGGAATTTAGTATGGTCGTAGTCCCACATGGCTGATTCAGAATAGGCTTGTGAACCCCTTGAAGTGGGGTAGTTTCAAAGCATTTTTGGGAAATAGATCGAAAACCATTTGGCCAAAAAGTATTACATTTGTATGACAAGCTGGCCTCTAGGAAGCACGTTACCCTCGCTAATTACGATTAATTTGTGGAGTGGCACCACCTCAGCACAAATCTAGCATTCACTAGCCAACATCTTGTTATGTAAAGGTTCAAACTTCACGACATTTGACGCCCTGTATCACTTCCACATTCTTTGGATACTTTCCCTATTTCGTGGAATTTCATCTATAGGGGGCACTCACACCTTTCAATATCTCAAGAACAGCTTAAACCAAAATTTTGAAATTGGGTAAGCTTATACTTGGCTACTACTATCTCCTAAAGTTCCATTTGGCCCACTAAATGAAATGGCCACTAACGGCCAATCTAAATTCAGCAGTCAATTCTTCCTTGTGTGAATGGCCAATCTTAATTACATTTTGTAGGCTCATATATAATGACATATAGAAGCTATTTACCCAAAAGATGACGCTACCACAAGCTACAACATATTTTCCTGTTCTCCTGACATGGTCTGGTCTATTTTCAAAATGAATTTAGTCTTTAAATCCTTACGTAGGATTTCCAAAATTGAAATAGTCCTCTTTCACCTCTTCAAGTGGTCAAATCATTCAACTTTTTGCTACTTGGGCCAGTGTGCACATTCTGCATGGACCCCGATGATCGCTGCTTATTTTCTTGTTATGATAGTGTACCCCTGTCCTGTTAAACATGTTGACACTTGTACACATATATATGCCATTTACTATTGTATACAAACATACATACAAAATACAAACTATAGCTTCTTACATTTTCACTCTAATCTACTCTACTTTCACTCTATCTAATAAGACATACAACAAACTTTATAGTGTATTGTTGCCAGAAATGTAATCATTCAAGATAACAGACTTTTCTTGGAACAGAAACATCTTCTTATTTCACTTAATTCTTGATCATTCTCTCACTTTATGCGGCGTGCATATTATGCACCGCTATGCGGTACGTCTAGTTGAAGTCAACTTTGTGGTAATACCCATGTTATGAATTCTACTATGGCAACTGCCATTGATAGAAGGCAAGAGAAGATGAAATACCATATGCATGAAATACAGTGTGCTTTCATCAATGCAAACAGATTTCATTGGACACGCTACAAATGCACACCACCATCACATCGTCACCCCTGTTATTCAGTGAGGCAGTTGGGGATGGGGACGCACATCCAGTTGAACCCCATCAGTCACACTTCATTACGCGGGTTGCCATGGACGCCTCCCTCCCTTCCCATAATTACTCTCATGATGAATCAGCTGCCTCTTGGTCACGGAGAGTTTTCTAGCATTAACTCATTGGCGTTGACTGACATCGGTCTTCAGAGAAGTGCCATGCCTGAAAGATTGCAGGCCCTACAGGGAGAAGCTGTCGTTCTAGCAGAAGAGTAGCAGTGATACGTTACACTTTTATTCACTGCACACCATTTAAATAGTAAGACAGACAGTACCCTGAGGCTCAAATCATCTTTGTGATGTGGAAGGTCTTGTTCTAAAACTCACCTGTCATAATTGTTAATAATTGTCATGATATCATAATTTTTTACCTGTAATTAATTAGAATTACACAATTTCAGTCTCATTAATATTTCGCCAATAAACATTTAAAAATGCCTCTAGGATAACACACGTAATTGCTCCACTGCCCTCTAAGAGGTTTAAGAAATCCCTTACAAAGAAAACCGTAGAAATCATTCAATTAAACATAAAATTGCAATGGCACAATACATGTAAAAAATGTGTATAACTACAACCCAAAACTTTCGATGGATCTCTTTCACAGATAAATAAAATTCAGCATTAAGTCTAGGTGTTTCAGATGCAGCCATTCTCTATGCAGTATTTCACCACAGTGGCCAGGGCTCTCCTGTGCGCACGGCATGTGTGTGACCTTTGCTGTTTCACCTGGTGCTGTCTGCAGCATACCCGAGTGATGGTGTCACGGGGAGACAATGAGGACGCTGCACCCGATGTCTGTGAGCACACTGTGGTCCATCTATACAACATCACCCCACCGTGAGCTGAATACACAATGCAGTAGAGTAGACCCTTCTCTCACTGCTCACCTCCATGGGTGGCACCACAGTAAAATATGAAGTCATATCACATCCGCTCCATCTCAAGGTTACCGAGACATGTTGTTGAACACTTAATGGGGACAAAATTGCAATTTAAGTGTTTACCCTCATCGTAATCATGCACAGATAAATACACAGACACACAGTGAGCTACATGCAGAGACACTGGGGGTAGTGCGAGAGAGAAAGAGACAGGGAGAGAGACAGACAGACAGACAGACAGACAGGCAGACAGACAGGCAGACAGACAGAGACGGAGAGAGACATCAGTTGAATCTGAATTAGTTTAAGAAGCTCTCTTAGTGTCCTAGTCTGCCAGCCAGCAGGTATGAAATTGGAGTATGCAATTCCAGATATCCTTAGTTATGTCAATTAAGCTTCCTTGCCGAGAGTGATGAGTGGCTACAGGGGCTGTTTACATCGCCACCATATGGTATGCACCCGCAAGACAAATCATGATAAACCACTGCCTCTGTGCGTGTGTGTGTGTGTGTGTGGTGTGTATATTATACTGCATATGTAAAGGGAAATTATCTGGAATGAACCAAGTCCTGTGCTCATGTATATTTGTGTGTGTCTGGATGATTTGACAGCTTTTTTATGAGAGAACTTTTATCCTGAATCATTTCCTACAGATGTTGTTCAGTTGCTTCCTGCCCTCATACACAATAAAACTACAAACAAGAGGAAATTCAGTCAATATGCTGCTATAAAACCATTAACTTCTTGAACTCTGTTTTCAAAAAGAACAAAGGAATTCTATTTTGCCCTCATTTGTCACCGCCCATGCTATCCTAACTGAAAATGGACGATCCTCACTGCATAATAGTGTGGTGTACAGCGAGCATTGTTTGGGTGGGTGTGGGTGTGCGTGTGTGCATGCATGTGTGTGTGTGTGTGTGTGTGTTCCAGGTGGTGTGCATGATGTGGTTGCGTGCCAGAATGCAGTGTGAATGCGAGAGTTAATTATTTATTGTTAAATTCTAAACTTTGTGTTCTAAATGTTAATGTCTCGTGGTTCTCCTCCATAGTTAATGTTAGAGTGCCTTTTCTGTTAGCGATTAGAGTCAATGTGTTTAGGATTTGGGCCCTAGTGAGGTTTTCCTTATGTGTTGGTGTCTTGTGTACCCTTGCCCTCTGTCATGCGTCCATGTATAAATGCCCATGCCAGTCTGCCATCAGTGTTTGAATGCTTGTGTTTGTGCGTGCAAGAAATGGCAAAAAGCCAAAGATACGACTGACTCCGTGTGATCCCTACATTGGTGTCGGTCAGTGGGGCTCGAAGATGACCATGGCCGAGAAGCCAGAAGATCGGCTGAAGCCGGAGCCACTGCTTTAAAGCATTATTCCAAGGTGCTTGCTAGCAGTAAAGGGAACCAGTGTCTTGGGGACGCCTGTGCGCTCACGCCAGTCTGAGGAAGTGCCCATCCATCCTGACTCTCCCGGCTCTCTGGCTGTGGCTCTGGGTGAGGCAGAGAGGGCGGAGCGCGTCATATGGTCTTCTGGGCCCAAGCACCGAGAGTCCAACCAGCTGAGATGAGTGAGCGTGAGAAGGACAGAGAGGCAACCCGCCCAGGCAACAACGAGCTCACCACAGTGCTCCAAGCGAGAGCCCTGACGAGCACCATATGATATTACCACCAGCATTGATGCGTTTCATCACAGTTCAGTCATATCATTTAGTTTACAGCTAAAAAAAA
>NW_024880468.1:0-24941 GCF_900700415.2 Clupea harengus
CAGAAGTGTATAGTGTGAGATCACCATTCACCTTCAGTTGTGGGTATATGTGTCTGATCATGGTGAGATTGAGTGCATTCAAAGCCTTGGGCCGGTTCAGTGTGACGACTCCTGCATTACCCACTCTCTCAGAGAGAACCTCAGCTCCAGCATGACTGGACATCTGGCAAGCAATAATAACATGGGACTTGAGTCAGTGCACAATTTGACATATCTGATGCAATGGCACTGGCTGGTCAAAGTGTGAGGGATCTCAATTTTTATAACGTGAACTTACCATATGACCTTGTATCCTTTGCAATCTGTAGATTGTCTTCAGTCTATACAGGGCAAGTAGTGCACAGAGAAGGTTACTTTTCATTCAAGTTCATAGTTCACAGCTCAGTTGATAAAGTAAGCATATGTATGTTACATATGTCTCATAAGTATTTATCTCACCAAATATACTTGCCAACAATGTATTTTTGTTACAGGACAGACTGACACACCTGTCGTTTCTTCCTCATTCCTTCACTATGGTAAGGACAATGTGGTACGGCTACGTACATTGTTAAATAGTCAACTACTTAACCACAGTCTCGCAGTAATACCCTGACAACAGCGGATAACATAGTAAGTCTTCTCTTAACATTTGTTTACAATGAAGTCATGATTTGAAAAGCTTTCAGACAAATTTGGGACCAATAGCTAACAGTTGCCTTGCGAGAGCTGGCCTTTACTTTGCATGCCAGCAGATGCAGCGTGACGTGTTTACCTAAATTACAAAATTGCAGATGATCATCATCTGCTGCACACTCACCTAAATGCTGATTTCAAAACTGTTAGTGACATTGTGGTACGTTGTGTTTCTTTTTCGAAGAGCCAACGTGAGTTTGCTATGCTCCCTTGTCTTCCGAGCAGTATCAAACTACTGATTGGTTGCGCTCACTTACGTGATGGGGGCGTATAGGGACGTAGGCACCATCGACAAGAAACCAATATGACGCTATACACTTCATCCCGCAACACTGCCACCCTACGTGCGTTAATGATATAGCAACAATCTAAATGCATCTACATTATTACAGTGCATGAAATGCCCTGTATTGTTATTCCTAGGCTTCTTATACTTCTTACAGTGCATGAAATGCCCTGCATTGTCATTCATAGGCTTCTTATAATTCTTCTTCTTATTCTTCTTCTTACAGACTTCTGCGCTTAATTCAGCTCAAACCGTTTAACGTAGAAACTTTCGAACTTTGTCGTCTTGTAAAGGACACTTATGCTATGTATTTTTCCTTTTTCTGAACTTTATACTTTTTAAGACAAGAAGAAAGAAAAACGAATAAAAATGTTCCCATTGACTTACATTGGGCCATTATGACATCATGATAGAGTCATTAAACTGGCTTGCACCTGTGCTTCACTGACACCTGCGCCAAGGTTCCAAGGCTCCTCTTCTCTCTGTCCCTCTCCATTCAACTGTATAACTAGGAATATTAAGAGACACCTTCCATACTCTACTTTTTTTTTCTCCATCTTTCTCTCTATCCCTCTCACTATACTTTCTCTCACACTCCATCTCTCTGCTTCATTTTCTCTCCTTCTTTCAATATTTTCCCTCTTCACTCTCTCTTTACTGTCTTGCAGAGCCACTCTTGTTCACTCTTCGTTCCTTTCTTTTTTCTTTCTTCCACTTTTCTTTCCTTTCTTCTTTCCTTCTTCCACTCTTCTTTCTTTTCTTCTTCTTTTCCTAACTTTTGCATTTCATGCACTGGTGTTTCCTTCAGGAAATGCATTTTCTAGTTACAGTGCATGAAATGCCCTGTATTGTTATTCCTAGGCTTCTTATACTTATTATTATTCTTTGTACCGAACTTCTGCGCTTAATTCAGCTTGAACCGCTTAACTTAGAAACTTAGTTAAAACTTTGGCGCGTAGGTCTTGTAAAGGACACTTATTTTTCATTTTTCTAAACTTTATACTTTTTAAAATATTAAAGAAAAACTAATACAAATTTTCCTATTGACTTACATTGGGCCATTACGACATCATAAAAGGGTCTTTAAACTGGCTTGCACCTGTGCTTCACTGACACCTGCGCCAAGGTTCCAAGGCTCCTCTTCTCTCTGTCCCTCTCCATTCAACTGTAACTAGGAACATTAAGAGACACCTTCCATTCTCTACTTTTTTTTTCTCTCCATCTTTCTCTCCATCTTTCTCTATCCCTCTCACTCTACTTTCTCTCACACTCCATCTCTCTGCTTCATTCCATTTTCTCTCCTTTTTTTTACTGTCTCTCTTTACTGTCTTTATCCAGAGCCACTCTTGTTCACTCTTCTTTCCTTTATTCTTTCTTTCTTCCACTCTTCTTTCCTTCTTCCACTCTTCTTTCCTTCTTTTACTCTTCTTTACTTTCTTCTTTCCTTCTTTCACTCTTCTTTCTTTTCTTCTTCCTTTCTTAACTTTTGCATTTCATGCACTGGTATTTCCTTCAGGAAATGCATTTTCTAGTATTAATCATATTATATATTACATATTATATTATATTATATATGGCAACGACAGTACAAGCGTTCTGATTGGCTGATGGGTAGTCATGCCAGCCGCGTATTGCCCTACTCGCTGGTCTAATAAGGATCCGTAATTCCCTCTGACGTCATCTTCAAAATGAGCGATATTGATAGACATTGCCCGGCATGACCTCACTCTCGGTTAGTAAGTAGTTATTATATTATATTACTTCATATACTTCTTGCATGCTGTGGGCCAAAGAAACTGACACATGATGACACAAGAAACATCAAATATGAAAATTCAGCAAATGTATTGGATCAGGTTTTATTGAATTCTGAATTAATTTGAAATTACACCAGCCTTGATACCAGTTGAGCATAATGCAATGACACACTTTTTGATGGTAAGCACAACCATAAAAGTTTTTTGTTTTCATAGATATTTTATGACTGCAAATGTGCAGAGTGAAGAGCAGTGCCTGGAACTTGTTTGGCGAGGCAGTCCTCGTGTTGACGCTCTAAGCTGAATCAGAGCTATTACTGCTGCAGTCGCTGCCACCAGAGTGCTGCGTGGGGACAGAGAGAGAGTGGAGAAGATCACATGAGTTAGCTATGGTCTTTTATGGAGCATTGATTGATGCAGGAAGAACAGTGACCAAAGTCTCATTCATTCTAAGGGGACTGCTTAGAGGGGATGCTTTACATTAATTATTACAAATATAGGCATTCTGAGCAAGACAAGTGTTTTGCAAACATTAAGATCTTACCTTTCCTTTTCCTTGCCTCTTCTTGCCATACTTGAACTTGCCATGTTTGCACTTGTGGCAACATTTACGGCGTTGGCCACGGTGGCGGCGGTGGCGGCGGGGTCGGCGGCGGCGTCCTCCGCATCCATCACTTTCACTCCCACTGGAGCTGCTGCTGCTGCTGCTGCTACCAGAGTTCTGGGAAGGAAAACACACAATGGTTCAGAATCTCAGATGAAATAACAGGCACACTCCTGTCCCCCATGCACTCTATTAAAAGCTGAGGGTCAATACTCAAATACATATTCAGATTCATATGATATTTAAATGAGAGAGCACACCTTGCCGTGACCATGACCGTGACCATGTCCATGACCATGTCCGTGACCATGTCCGTGACCGTGACCGTGACCGTGACCGTGCCCGTGCCCGTGTCCGTGCCCGTGATCCACATCGTGACCATGTCCGTGCCCATGTCCGTGACCGTGACCATGTCCATGTCCATGTCCATGTCCGTGTCCGTGTCCGTGTCCATGTCCGTGTCCATCTCCATGTCCGTGGCCATGTCCATCTCCCTGGCCTCCCTGGCAACCACTCTGCTGGACCACAGGCGGTTGACAACCAGACCCCTTAGGGTTATGGTCTTGAAACATACTTGTGTTCAGATCTGCAAAGATATAACAGGCAGGATTAATATAGGGACAAAGGAAACCCAGACACACCCTTTATAAACTGACCAGAGATCCCATCTAACCGGTCGGACTTGGCTGCAAGTAGTTTGAACAAGAAAACAATACAGTAATACAAATATTGAGGACATGGTGCATTGGCTAGCACACATTAAAGTCACATGAAACGAAAGCTTTGTTCTGCTGGATTTAGTCTATTATAACTACTGCACACAAGTTTGTGCTCATTCTGTGTAATACCTGAAAATATCCCAAGAATCTAATCAGGTTTACCCAGAACAAATAAGTCTGGTTATACCAGCTGAGTAAAGTTGCTGTGCAAAATCACAATGACTTATCTCTGTATTATGGCAAAATAATCAGACTAAAACAATTCTGTTCAAAGGAGCAAAGGCTGCAAAAAGGTGGATACTTACAAGATGCAGAAGTTTAGTTGTGTGTGTCATGCTGGAGGCAATGCCAGTTATAGGCACCACACCACACCACGCCTTCTCACCAGCCCCCTTGGGTCTTGTGCGTGTTGATAGGTGGATGTCATGTTTGGGAGTTTTCAGTGAAATATTCAGCAGTTACTTTGTGTGTATGCCGTTATGGTTGGAGGATGTGGCTTATTTGTTCAGTTATTGCACATTTCTTATTAACATTTTACTTTCAAATTGTTATTGTGATAGTATGTTTACAGGCATTAAAGCCTCACAATAAAGTACTGGTAGAGACAGTACTTCCTTGTCTTTTCCACAAATTCCCTGATCAGAAATATGATGGAAAGTAAAATTCAGACAAATATTGCATAGTACTATACTTCTACATTCAGTATCTTTGGTAATAAGCAGTCTAGTGTATCACATCGGTTCAGTACGTCTTCTTAACTTGAAGTGAACCCCATGACCTTTTGCTAAATGATTCATATCTTGGCTTCAAAAAAGAGATTAAGAGATTAAGGCTAGGAAGAAAAGAAAAACCTTCAGTACAAAAGTATAATCTGTGACACAGTCAAATGTTCAGTATACATTATCTGCAACTTACCTAAATATTTTCCTAAGGCCTGTATTTAAGAGTAAAGAGCTGTGTGGTAAAACAGTGTGCTGTCAGTTAAACACAATCTTGTTGGCACTCTCACTGAAGAACAACAAAGCATTGTCTGAGGAAGTGGAAAATTTTAAGAAAAACGAAAGACTTGCTCAATATCACTCATCATTGCCTCGCCTAGGGATGACTGACCCTAGTCTTTTCAGGTCTCTACTCTGATGCCCATCCATCAAGCCCTCCCTGCCTCATACACTTGTCACTTAGCCAAAATCAACATTCCATCTGCAACCACTCCTCACGTTACATTGGTCTTTCATTCTGTTGACTGCTTCAAATGGCCAGATAGGGGAATGTTCAGCAGGTTGTTCCTGGGTTAAACAGGAAAATGGATTATACAACAGTGTACAGTGTTTGCAAAGCAAAGCTCTGTATTGAAATCTCTCAAACCTCTTACTGTTCTTGCTCATCCAGGCATAATTTAGCTTGAATAGCTTTACTGATGAATCTTGACTGTGTTAATCTTTCAGTGTGAATGGGGCTTTGCATATTTGCATTACATGAACTTTACACTTTTTAAGATATCTAACACAACAATGTTGATCTTTCTCACATAAATTAATGGTGGAATCTTTGGGATCTTAACCTTCATCTCAGGTGAACTAAAACTCTCTCTTGGTTGTTCAGACATTGTTCGAGTCATTTAAAGCTATATTTATCCTGATCTTTCAGCAATATTGTAATAGAACAGAAATCATTTGAAATACTGTTAACTTTTATGGCTCTATAAAGAAACCGAATGATGTTTTACAGTGGCGTTCGAAGGAACCACTGACATAATTTAAAGAATTAACTGAAATGAGTTAATGATGTTATTCACTTGTTTCGTGTATATCTACTCAAATGATTCTTTGCACTAAAAAGTAACTTCTATGGAGCATAGCCTGTTCTTACTGCAAACGATTAGTTAATGGTTTTTCAGGAAATACATATTATATTTCATATTCAACGAAGCTTGATGGACAACATCAAATGCCAGTTATAATTAAAAATTAGTAAGCTTGTTTCAGAGATCAGGGGTGAGTGCTTTATAGCACACATGAAATTGGATCTGCCAAAAAAAAAAATCACAAATCGCACTGATATATGCATGACTATAAATCTATTTATTTCTTAGTTATCAGTTGTGTGTCTAGCGTTTAGCAAAGAAGGGAGCTTTTTATGATTAGGGGTGTGACAGAGGGTGGAGAGGGCTCAAGGACAAATAAACACCAAAGTCACACCATTTTCAATGTACAAAATTATTTTTTTATTTATTTAATTAATTTATTAATTAATTTATTTAATCACCCTTTAAACATTTTAAACACAAAATATGTCCAGGTGTGGAAGGCCTGGGTTTGCAGAGTAAGAAATTAGTTTTCATCTAAGACATCTTCAATAGTTTTGATACAGTTATGATACACTATTCCTTCAGTAGCAGCAAAAGGTTTGTTTTGAAGAGGAGCAGGAGGTGACATCACCAGGTCCCCCTGTATCCTCCTGGTGTGCTCCTCACAGCTTGACTTTCCCAGCGAGGGGGCTGGAGGGGTAGAGGCGTGAGAAGCGTCCCAGGGTCCACACTGGGAACACGTTCCTGTAGGACGTGTAGCTTATGGCACAGCTCTTGTTAAATACCCCGGAAATGTTCTCCTACAAAGGACAGGGGAGGGAGAACATAATAATTACAGGTGGTAAAAGGCCTTGTCACAGCTAAATCACATCAAGGACTGAACAAAATGCTCAATGACGGCAATGACAGAAAATACGTTATCTAACAAAACAGTTCCTAAGGTTACAGAATCAAATTATATTTATTTTGGCAGGTACTGCACAATAGTGTCCTATTACAAGTGGTTTCTTACATAGCTGTGTGAGGTCCAACACTCCAGTGACACCCATAGAAATAAAGTCTCTTGGGAAAGACAGACTAACCTGTGGCCAGTCTCCATTAGGCAGCTGCTTGTCCACGAGAACCTTAATTCCTCTCTCAATGGCTCGGACATCAGGGCAGCTGAAAGTACATGATGGCACAAACATTCGGAGAACAATAGGTTACAAAAAATGACCTGGCAGCAATCCAGAACCGCATTTCTCCACAATCTATCATCACCTACGCGCTGTCAACTGTCGCTGACACGCGGCTGTTTGGTGTTACCTGGCAGCCATCAGGCCCAGCAGGGCCCAGCAGGTGTTGTGGATCTGGGAGTTCTTGCTCTGCATGTAGCGCCGTTGCTCGCATGACTCAAAGTCCTCCCCCCAGCCCCCGTCCTCCATCTGATTGGCCAGCAGGAAGTCGCAGGCACCCAGCACCTCCGCACGCGCCGGCCTGTGAGTGGGGGGGGGGGGGGGGCAGAGAAGAGAGGGGGACCATGACCACCAGGAAATACAGGAGAGGGCTGCTCTGCTCTCATTCTCATGGTGTACATATTAAGGCGTAAGGAATGTGAATGTGAGAGTAATGACTTCAACACTCCCTGTGTGTATTCTTTTCCTGACTTCATATAATATATCATGACATTACACATTAGCACACATTAGGTAACACACTGAGGAACTGGATAGCTGGCTGGAATGGAAAGTTGCATCACAAGACATCTCAACCTACTTCTCCTGGAGGGTATGACCCATGCATGCAAACGCCTCCAGGCCAAACCAGACGCCATAAGTGAAACACACAGCCCAGGACCTGGGAGAGACGGAGAGAAAGAGAAACATGTCGTAATCGCCCCCGGATCATTGCCACATATTGCACATGAGGTGATGCTGGGTTGAAATGAGTTCATACCCTTCCCATGATCCATCAGGTCTCTGCACTCTCCTGCAATACTCCAGTCCTTCCTCCAGAGTAGACCTGAGTCAGCATGGCGTAGATCAGATGAGCAGAGGGTCAGAACTTTTACAGGGTAAATACAGTATAGAATAGCTAAGATACTATTACAGGGTAAATACAGTATAGAATTGCTAAGATACTATTACAGGGTAAATGCTGTAAAGAATAGATATTATTCAGGTGTCTGAGTGTTTCACCTGATCTCCTCTACTCTGTGCTCGGGGTAGGCAAGCTGGAAGTGTTTGAGAGCCTGCATCACAGCTGAGGTACACTCAACATATGTGTAGTCAATCATAATGTCACCTGCCAGATGAACAGAAATGAAGTTAATCCACGAAGGGAAAGGACAACAAACGATGTCTATCCTTCATCCTGTGACATATGACTGCAGTCATGACTTACCAAACACCTCAGAGGGATTCAGGAGCTCCAGTAACCTCCCTCCACGTTTGGTTTCATAGGTGGCAAACCCCCCATCAGAGTTCTTCATGCTGAGAAGCTACAACACACATATCGCCACAAACTTAGAGGCTGCAGAGCACTTTCATTAGAGCTGAAGGATCTGAGGAATATTTCTGCAGTGACCAATGACTTCATAATAATAATAACGCAGGTGCATACGGTGATGCCAAAACCCATGGAATTAGATCCAACACCCCTCTGATCAAACACAGTGAGCATTCTATCCCACTTCAATCATATAGATAAAAGGTGTAATCTAAAATGGCTGCTCTAAATAGGCTACACTGCATTGGGAAGCCTTAGAAGAAGCAAAGACAGCTCAGCGTTAAATGCAGTAGGGAGATGCGTGCGTCATGGCCTCTGCACAGCTCACCACATTGACAGCCTCAAAGAGTCTCTCCTTTGGGACTGTGCTGGTGATGAAGGGACACTGCTCCTGCAGCAGCATCACAGACTTCAGGCCCTCAGCAGTGCAATCGGCCACTATCCAGCCGCAGTCTCTGGTGCTGAAGGGGAAACCACCCTGCATCGGTCACGGACACGGACACGCAGACACCACACACACCACACAGAGAGAGAGAGAGAGTTTTTATATTTATCTTAACTGTAGTAAGAATGATTCTCAATTTAATCATTTCATGAAATTTTAACATCTTTTCTGAAATGTGTACCTTGTTCATTTGACGGTAGTACTTCTCATACTCGGGAGGGTTCTCTTTTATCTAAACAAAAAAAACAAGAGAGACAACTGTTGTTGTACACCGCCCTCTCTTATCAAGATAACCACATACTGACATCTCCACGTCACAAAAACATTTTTTGTTCCAGAAGAGGACTGAGAGACATGGTGGAATGCACAACAGAGATGCACCAGCATGGTGTCCTGGTATGCTGGGCGGACACACAGGCTGGGGCTTTATCAGTTCAACACATCGCCCACACCTGAGTGAGGTCGAGGAACTCATGGGCACGGCTGAGAGTTCCAGTGCACTTGGGGTTGTCCTGCGCCCCGGCCTGCATAGGGGAATAAAAGGGAAGGGACACAAAGAATGTTAGGGTGAGGCTAAAACATCCAGTCAGCATTCATCGATTTCTTTAAGCATTTCCATTAAAGCAATGATTACTGTTTCAATGCAAACAGTTATTCAAGAAAGAACAGTGAAATTAAAGAAATACTTGAAGCCAAAACTTATACAGACATTTAAGTAATTACATCACAAAGTTAACCGTTAGCACTTTTATTTCATACATCACCTCCAGATATGCTTGAACAGCAAAGGCAGTGTCCCACAACTGAGAGCCGTTGGTCCCCTAAGATATCAATTATGTTATTGTGAGTTTTTCATATGATGACGATAGGCCAAAGCCTTGCTGAAACGATAGAATTATAGATGTATTTGGTTTTAGCTCACCTGCATCTTCATTCCATCAAGACCAATCCTACAACAAGAAAAACACAAAACAGAATTTTCACTCACGATTTTACACCCATAAAAATGCACTGGGTTTTTGCACTATTGGTGTTATAACAAATCGACTGGGTAGGAGCATGACTGACCAAAGATAGTCTGCAATCCTGGACACGTGCTCCTGGAAGACAGGGGAGGTTGGCCCTTCCACATACCACCGTACCAACATGTTGATGGTTTTGGAGATCTGAAGATAAAGAAAAAAAGGATAAGGAAACACTTTTTTTATCTCAAGAGATTTATCTCAAGTTGATTTGTCATTTAATGACAACATGAATGTTACAAGGAACATCATTCAAAAGGAACCACTTAAAACACAACCTCAAAATAGTCGAAAGTGATCCTGAGGTGAAAGCCTACTTAAGGAAGTGAGTCATTTGGGTTACATGAGTTGATTACTCAATATTAATCTGACTGGGAATTTCTCCTGACTCAGACTCATGCTGTCAGTCCTGCCTCCCTGCATGCGTGGGTGGGTGGATGGGTCTTTACTCACAGGGCCAATACTGATACACTTTGTGAAGCGATCGTCGGCCTGAATGTGGTCGTAGAGCTCCTCCACTGCCTTCTTTCTCAGAAAGGTGCTGTGGTGGGCCTCATACACGTTCATTACCACTGTAAAATAGCATTTTTTATGTGTATTTACACACTGGGCTTGCAAGACCGAAGGCTGATCAATATTTGCTGTATTGGCACAGAAGAAATACTAACAGTATGCCATTGTGAGTAGGGTACTGTGAGGAGTGTACATGTCACAGGCTGCAACATTGCTCCTCTGTGCCGGCCAGTCAATGGTGGAGTAGTCCTGAACGTACAGCTCCTGGGAGAGACACAGAGAAGGGGGTCAGGAGAGGCTAGTAGTTGGTTCTGTGCTGCCCCCTATTGGTGAAGAAGAATCAGTGCACCTGTCTGAGGCTGAGAACTAAGGGATCCTCTTTAGCAGAAAGTCTGACAGCGTAGCAGTAACTCATGGGCAGGTACACTTGTCGGCAGTGACACCATAAGGTGGAGGGGTGTGCTGGCATCCATGTAGGGAACAGCCTAAGGGAACAGAGAATGGAGTACCGAAACCAGTGAAACTCAGAAAACATCTAAACAATGACACAAATAGGAATGCTGGTCATTCTTTACATTGGTGGAGACTGGAAGGCTTACCACATCTCTGGCAGAAGAGTGTTCATGCCTTCCCAACTGTATACATTCAAAATGGCCAGCCAGAATTTACCCCATGAAGGGATTCCCACTGCACCACCTGTGAGACAGAGCATTATGAGAGAGTTGTCTACAGCTTTTGTCAGTGTGAGGAGCAACATCAATAAGCCCTGTCCATGAATGTAAGGAGTTCAGACCTTTACTGTGCAGGTTGCTTCTTGCCCGAACCATATCTGGGTCATCAGGATCAACCCCCAGAATCCTCAGAGAAGTGTAGCTTAGGGCTGTCCCAAACACAGTTGCCTTGTCTTCAATATGTCTATCAGAAAATGAACAGTTGTTCCAGTGTTCCATATTACAGTGTTATGTATAAACACATGCAGACATGCACTAATCTATGCAGCAGTACAGCTGGATAGTCTTACGGAGATAATGTGATGAACTGGTCTAATGAAATGAAATTGCCCAGACAAGTGGTACTCACAGGCCCCATCCTCCATCAGGAAGCTGCACTGAGCGCAGGTAGCGCACCATCTCTTTCTTCCAGGCATCGGGGAGGGGGATGGAGGCCACGTGACATGTGATCAGCAGGCCTAGTAACAACAGTAATACGCATGCAGAGTTAATATGCAGTGAAACAAAAGTGTGTGGATGCTGGTGTTGTAATTATGAAGAACTGATTTAAAAAAAAAAAAAAAAAACTTAATTAACAACAAATAATTTGGAGCAATAGGCTAATGACATCCACATAATATTCCAAATGCACAAACACAACACAAAATCCCTTGATAGTGAATACATGTAAGATGATAGAGTATGGTGTGAGAGGTGTTGGTATTCACCAGGCAGAAGGAAGAGAGGTCCACCGTAGTCCCCAGCCCAATGGCCATCCTCAGCCTGCAGGTGGCTGTAGAACTCCATACCTTTCACAGCTGCCTCCACAGCAGATTGGGCAGCAGGGAAGTCAGGGATGAACTTGCCCTAGAGTAAGTGGGTATGATGTGTAAAGGTTAAATTAAAGGGGTAAAAATAAATGTAAATAAGACAATTACTTAGACTTATTGTTGGTTTGATGAAGTTATCCTCTCACAAAGTTGAAAGCCATGATGTTTTGCACACTATTTCTGCATATTTCCAAGATAGGGTAGACATTTATATTTCGAGATTTATATTGGTTTGAAAATGTGATCATGATTATATCTCAATGGAAATATTGTGAAATTCTGCGTCAACATCTACCGTGTCTAGTCCGAGTGAGTACGCCTCCAGCACGCTCAGGTCCCTCTCCGCGGACTCTTCATCCTCCAGGAACTTCCAGCATTGCCTGCCCTCTACATTACTCAGTCGCCAACGGGTGAGATCTGTGGCGGGGTCTGTCTTATAGGGACCTCCTCGTCTCCGTAGACACCTGATTTGGTCGGATACAATGTGCAAATCGAAAATCAATGCTAGGCCTGCTTTACTTGCAGGTGACTTGCAACATTCTTTCCCAACAAAGATTAAACAAGGCTATGAGGGAATACAACGCACAGAGTATAATTAGTGACATTTTCATGTAAACTCAGTGAATTAGGAAGGCATTATTTCGGTAGGATATAAGTGCCAGTGCCTCTTAAATTGAGCATGGTATTACCCCTCATATTAAAATAGCTGCCGAAGTTACTCCAGAAACAAAAGTAGCTTACATGTCTCCTAAAACAACTTTTTACTTACGTTCCTTCCGTCATCATTCGGCTGTAAGTATTTGAGAGGCCCGCATTTTAGAGTGAGATAGGGGGGCTCAAATTTCAGCTGATCGTTGAGTCACGCCCTAGACCGTAATGCTGTATGTATATGTAGTCTAATTCGTAAGGCATCTTCACAGTTGGCAGACACAGAAACTCTTTATGGACTACGACTCCCACAGCTCAACGCGATACCTTCCGAACAGGTTTCAGCATGGAGAGACATGACCAGAGGAGCTAGTATCCAATCAGAATGCGACTAGGCGGAGTAAGGGGCGGGGTATGGGTATCCCCACCATACAACGCAAATCATAAACAAGATTGAGAAGAAAAAAAAAATTCAAGCTACTCAACATGTTAATAAACAGCCACACAGTACAAAAATTACACTTTTATTTACTTCTTAAATACAAAATACAAAACACAAATACACAAACCAACACATTGAAAGTAATTTGACAATTATCTGAATATTAATAAAGTAAACCAAATATGCTTAAAATATCACTCCACCACCAACTAGGAGCTTCTAATCTCCCATACTCTCTTGATGATGAAAACAATATCTGCTAAAAACAAAAATATGCCTAACAATAAAATACAATGCAGTTCTGTATTGGTTAAATTGACAAAACAAAAAAAAAACACAACTGAATAACAGCGTCTGAAACAGAATAAAGCACATTCAATGCTTTTGAAGGTTTTCTAAGCAATTTCTAAGGCATCATTTGTGGACAGTGAAGGGAAAGAGTTAATTCAGTCCTCCACTATATCCAGCAGGCTACTGAGGGTAAGTCCAAGTACAAGCTCCTCCTGTCGACTGGCTGCGATTGTTCGGTTCAGATCCTGAATACGCTGGGCAATGGATAGAGGAGCATTCCTGAGCCGGTCACCGCCAGACTTCTCCAAATCATCAGTGTCAGTTGCCTACAAACACAAAACACAAAACTCAATCATTCACGGTCAACTGTTCCAACAGTTCAACATCAACAGCACAGATGACATGGAACAAACAACTAATTTGCCTGTAAAAGCAGACAGAAGGTGCCATTGGTGTCTATGGAGCAGAAGGTCCTGCTGCTTGAGGCGAACCTGTGTGAGTGAAGCATCCTGAGCCAAGGCGGCAGCAGCAGGGGGTTTCCTAGTGTGGGTCATGAGGTCCGGCAGCATCAGCAGTGAGGAGGGGATGTAGAGGGGGAGGGAGGGGGTGTCCAGAGAGTCTCCGTCCAGCCAACGCCGTAGCTGCTCCTCAAACCTAGTGGGTCAAGACAATAAATCAGTCATTATCTGCTGGTCTCTGTCTGCATCCATCCAATACCTGCACTGCAAGCTGATGACAAAAGCAGTGGACAGTTGCCTCCATTACCTGACCAAATCAATGAATCACTCATTTCTCATTGACAACATTTATTTTTAACATTTGTAATATGTCATCATTTCAATCACTTATTTGTATTCCAACTACCATTTCTATTGTGCATATGTGAAATAGGCTGCAGGGGCCGAGTCTGACCTCTGGCTGTGGGCTTTCTCCTGCTCGATGCCAGAGAGCAGACGATGGGGCAGCATCTCCCGGGCGGAGGGCGTCTGGGTGACGTCCAGCTCAGAGGGTGCCTCATCTACCTCCATCACACTCTGGAACAAACGCTGTCTCAGTGCATGGATGGGTGGGGTGAAACTTGGTCTGGAGTCGGCTTTGGACCTGGAGGACAAACATATTAATTCATTAATTAATTTATTCCCACACGTCTATTCTAATGCATTTACAAAATTGTTAGAGATTCTCATTCAAAACGGTGCAAATTGAATAAGTCCTTCTGTTCCTTCAGAATTCAATCTGAAACATTTAGCACCCAGTTAAAGTCCCAAATTAGATTCTACCATTCAAAATTCATTTCAGAGACAAGGGCTGTTTTAAATCAAAGCCGCTTCTCCAAAAAGCTCTGCTGTCTTACTGGTGTAACTCCTGCTGCTTCTCCTGATGTGTGCGTTTCACAGCTGCCTCCCAGCTGGATGGAGGCACAAAGTCACGCAAGCCCTCCTTCCGGAAGTACACCAGGATCTGTCCATCTTCAGTCACGGCATCTGTGGAATACGAGAAATGTCACCATGGAAGTTCCATCTTCCCTACCATCTTCCCTACCATCTCCCTACCACCATTTTTTTTTTGCATCTCCCATTCTTCTCTCACCTTCCGACACAGGGCATTCTGGGGGCCGCCAGTCCTTCAGCCGGTGATCTATGCAGAGAGCTATGATCTCATCCCAGGGCATGTGGTGGAAGGAGGGGCCTGCTTTCAAATCCTCGTCCTGGTCCTCGTCCTGGTCCTGTGGCCTCTGGGAGCGCACCCTCACCAGGAGGTTCTCCAGCCGGGACATGAGCAGGGGCTGGCTGTGGCGGGAGGAGGGGATCTGAGAAACGTACTGGAATATGGAGGCACACAGGCACGGCCAGGAGGCTGGAGAGCAGACACAAGAGGAAGACACAGATGTTTTTTCTTCAATTATATCTCCTCATTTACACGCTGAATGAACCCATCTGATCGTCTGTTTACAGTGATTCACACGAGAATATAACTACTGCCTATGATTTATGTGATTTATGATTGATGCAATGTATATTAAAAAGCAGATTTTCTACCTCTTCTTCAATCATTCCCTCAAAGAATATGAACTAACATAATATTTGAAAAAATGCATTCAAATACTTTTCATCACCACATGACCCCGGAGATAAATAAGTAAATCAACTAATGACCTTAGCATGATCACATCCACACCCTGACACCCACACCTACAGATCCAAGCTCACCAGTCACTGGGGGCAGGTCCCACTCAGGCAGCTGCAGGCTGAGGATGGCCCTCTTCAGCCAGGTCAGATGCAGCGGGGAGTTCCAGTCCAGATGGGGCAGCAGGTCTCTGGTCTCCGGCAGCGAGAACTCGGCGGGGGGCCAGGACATGTTGGACAGCTGCTCGGAGGACACCAGGCCAGCCAGGAAGAGCAGCACGCTGTTGTAGAGCTGAATGACGGGAGCTGGGTCCTGGCAGGGCAGCCCGGCCTGCATCCGGTCCTGCTTGTCCCGGTAGAGCCTGGAGCTGAACTCACGGCACAGGCCCGCCTCCACAAACTCCACCAGCGTCTGAGAGGTGAGCAGGGAGGCCGCTGGGGAGTGGGCAACCAGCCACTTCACCGCCTGGCTAACCTGGTATACCGAACACAAGGATTACTACCAGGAGCACTTGGTCAAATGGATGAAAGGGGAGAACTAAATGTTTTCACTGAACTACAACACGAGTAGACATACCTGCTCAGTTCCCTGCATGTCATTGGTGGTGTCTGGGATGCGAATGAACGTATACTCTGAAATGAGTCCATCATCCACTAATGCCTTCAGCATGAGATCTAGACACAGTGAGGAAAAGAGAGGAGCCGTGTAAGGCACTAAAGCTGTAAGTGTAAGACTATGACTTCTGCTATGACAACAGTTACTACCACTAATGATTCAAATTGTTAAGTGTTGCAGGCAGAGGGTGTTGCACCGGCTCTCGTACCTTCCTTGAGCTTCTGGTCGCTTACGCCCTCGCCCAGGTGCCCGGGCACCACCACAGCCAGGGGCATGGGGACGTGCCAGCTGCTGGCCTGCTGGACCTGCCTGAGCTGGAGCAAGGCTGAGAGCAGGGACACGTCCTCGTCCTCGTCATCCTCTTCCTCCTGCCCCAGACGCCCAGAGCCCGGGCTGGAGGGCAGCAGCATCAGGAGAGCGTTGGTGCCCAGCAGCTCCTTGCCTTCCTCCAACTGAGCCTGAGCCTCCTCGCCCAGCGGCCCGCGGCTCACCTGATCAACAGACACCAGTCATCACGCAGCAGAGCCAACCCATCATAGTCAGTCAGTAACATAAAAGTAATCAATTAGGCTTAAAAGACCTTGGAGCTCTGAGGGAATGTGTTGTCTGTGTGGGGGTCTGTGAGTAAGGGTTCATTTTGGAAATGAACTTTCATTGTTTTATTTCCACACTTAAATGCCCCACCTAAATTTTCTTCCAGTTCCTTAAAACATAAATCTATTTGGATAATGACGGCTTTTAACGAGACGATCAGCCTACGCTACCTTAATGCAGACGTGTACTTTGTGTGTCCTCTGGTCCAGCTCCCGGAGGCCGTTACTGATGGTGAGCGTCTGCAGTGCTCCAGCAGGGGGCATGTCACTGCTCTCCACCCTCTCCTCTCCCCCACTGAACTTAGCCTCCAGCCAGTCAGTCAGAATGCTGAGTGCCAGAGCAGGGGAAAGAGGAGAAATGAGAGTTGGACCTTTGACAGACGTATTCGTGCCTATTCTTGACCCCGACATTAAGTCTGTTTGCTGTTCCCTTCATACCTGTTTGTGACGCTGGCGTTGCTCTCGTGACTGCTGGGCAGCATTAGCATAGCCTTCCAGAAAATTCTGTCCGGTGGGTTTGGGATACTCTCAGCCACCAGCGTGGGCAAGTCAAGAGGAGTCCAGACACATTCACTTAAAAAAATTAAGCAAAAGAACAAACAAAAAAAAAACAGTATAATTTAGTGTAAAGACAATGTAGAGTACAATGCTGTCTACTGTATTGTTCAATCCTTACCTGAGGAGCTGACGGTAGAAGAAGTTCACCCTCATCTGGTGGAGTGCCTCCTTCCTAAATTTCAGCAGCCTGCAAGAAAACAAAGAAATGACCATCTATTCCAAACACATACTCAGCTCTGTCCCTACACAGAGAGCAACACCAACATCTGGCTGCACTCCAAAAATCACCGTTCCCTATAATAATTGTAAATCACTTCCTGGGAAAACACTGTCATTAAGCGTCAAAGTTAAGTTGATAGATACGAGTACCTAATGCAGGACACTGCCATGTTTCCGGCATTGCCCAGGTTGACGAGCCCTTTGGCGAGGCTGTCCAGAGAGGGACTGTGCGGGGCGCTGGGGGCCAGGGCGCTCAGCTTGAAGCGGGGGTCCACACAACAAGGGGCTGCTGGGAAGCCTCGCATCTGTCTCTTCAGCTGCCGGCGCACAGCCACCACATCACGCCACCTAGAGGCCACACACACACACACACACACACAGCCATTATGACACTGCTAGGAAGAATAAGGGACAAATGGAGTTGAAAATGCAGTTAACGGTGTCCTCCACAGATATTTTCAGGGGCAGGGTGTGAGGTTAAAAAGTCACCCTCATTACTGTCTGAGGTGTACATGTGTGCAAACCTGCTGACTAATATCCTATAACCACAAACAAGAGCAAAGAGGTGGCCGCGACTCACTTCTTAATGAACTTGCGGATGCGCTGCAGCTCATCATCCAGGATCTCCTGAGCCAGCTGCTTGAGCTCCAGCACCAGTGTCTCCTCCACCAGGCTGTCACACACGGCCTGGGAGCTGCGAGCCACGCATGCCGCCTTTTCCTCCAGAGCCAACCTAACAGAAAGCAGCACAACACAACCTTTACAACATACCATACGATGCAATACATAACAATAATGCCTATCTTTCTCAGCAACAATTCTTTAAAGTGGCATCACCCTAGACTGGAGCTGCAAGCCTATATCTCTGGGCTAACTGCGAATATTTGTGTTGAACATGGTACATCATTTCCATTCCACCGCCTCTATAAATCAGTCCTGATAAACCAAAAGAGTTTCTATTATCGCGTCATGAAGACGCATCTTTAAAAAATGTGCAGCTGAAACAGCCAGCCAGTCCTTTTTAAAAGACTACAACCAGTGTTCAAATGACTGGCAAACGTGCGCTTACTGGATCTCTGAAGCGGCCGTCTCCTTGATGCACTCCACCACGACCTCCTCACTGATCTCATGGCAGAGGTCACCGCTGAAGACGTCGAGCAAAGCCTCGCGCTCCTGCTTCCGTCTGGTGGAGAGAGCCAGAGATGGGAGGTCAGAGCACTTCAATGGGTACAGCAGAACTCAAAATGGGTTAAGGATGGATAAGAGTCCCACCTGGCCTCCTCCAGCATGTGTTTCTCCGCTGCGATGCGCTCCTTCTCAGCGAGGATCTCGGACGCAGAGACGTCTCTCAGCATCTCGTGCACCACCTCGCTCACCATCGCCTCCAACTGGACACCGCTCACACTGGAAGCACAAAACCACCGTGACGTAACTGAGCTCGAGGTCACAGATCCAGAGTCTGAGAGGCCTGTTTGGCAGTCAGTCTTACCTGAGGGCTGTGGAGATGTACTCTGCCCCGGCGTTGGCCACCCCTGCCACCTCAGCCACCAGCACCTCCTCCACCACGGACTCCACCTCTGCCATGATGTCCTAACAGGCAAAAGATTACATCGTCAGAAGCAATTTTACTAAATGTTTCTGAAGTCCTACAGAACACTGCAGCGGGATACACAAAGATATTTCATGCCTATTCAATGACAGCCTGTTGACGATGACTTAACATGGGTTTACATATAATCATGGGTCCTATGGCAGCTCACCTGATCTGAGTAGATGACCTCTGGCTTGGGGGGTGGTGATGGAGGCTTGTCGGGCTGCGGCTGCTCTATGGGCTGGAAGAGGTTCTGGAGCTCCGGAGCAGGGACCGGCAGGGCTGCTGGTTGGGTCTGCTGCTCCGACCCGTCAGCATCATCAGGCTGGGTTGGTTCCACCGCAGTCTGAGGCTCAGCCAGCAGCCGGGGCTCCACCTGCAGCCTGGGCTTCAGCAGTGGCCTGGGCTCGGACTCCAGCGCAGGCTTCTGCTCCTGCTTGAAGGGCACACCTACAACGACAGACAAAGGAGTGGGGTGAGTGGGGCACCGACAGGCCATCACTCCACTGTCCATGCGATTCCAAATGAGAAGCTATTACTGTTGAAGCCAATCAAGCCAATCAAATACACCGCTCCCTATTCTGAAATGAGCCACTTTGTTTGTTTCCCATTAACAGAACTAGGACTGTCATATTTTTAGAGCGCACACAAAGACACACAGCTACAGGGCCGTAAGGAAAAATTAGCTGAATTTGGAGAAAAAAAAAAATGTATTGCAAATATTATCGAGGAGATGTAGGACCAGCGATGATCAGTCATGCTCTCACCTCCTAAAACTCGACCTCCAGAGGGCGCTGGTTCGGTCGCCAGTATGTCGCCCCTGTATTTGTGCTGGGAGTCGAAGCTGCAGACGGGTATGTGCTGGGGCGGGTTGGGCAGGGGCCCACCATTCACCACCTGACCAATAAGCACCGTCCGCTTATTCTCGATGGCCAGCGATTTCCGTTGAGGGAGCGACAGGTCCGGCTCCTGAAAGGTCGTGCGGCTGAGCTCCACCATGCTGGAACATCCCAATGCACAAGATTAAGAACACCACATTCCCATCACAATGTGTACAAGACACTTTTGTGACTAAAAACATATTCTAGATGGCTGATTATACAACATCAGCGCGCAGTTCATCATTTCTCAAAGTAAATCATGCAAACAAGCGTCATAATGAAATCAAAGTACAAAAGTGAAAAACAACAGGGTTCTTCAGATTTGATGTGTGTGAGGACAGGACTATTGACTAACTTTTCGTTGATCGCGAGGCCGTAGTTCTGGACGAAGTCTGAAGCCTCAGCCGTGTTACGGAACATTAGCATTCTGACCAGGTTCTCGATGGGGAAAGCGGTGGGCCTCTGGCCACTGGTGTAGGCCTGGTTGAGAGCTCTCAAAGCCTCTACTCTGACCTATACACGCACAGACAACAAAGGTAACAACTCTGAAAATCAAAGATTAAGACCTGATAGCAATTTGAGAAGAGCTATAATCTAACAGCATCGCACAGTAATTAGAACCATTTTCATACCTGACTGAAGTATCTGTGTAATAGGCAGCTTGCCAAGTATGAGGCACCCTTCACCAGCTTGAAGAACCTAACAAAGTTATTGCTGTTGAGAGCTGCGAAGGCCTGCACCGCAAACTTCACCTCGGGAGAATTCCGCACCTCCTCACGAAACTGCTGAACCTCTCTGCATTGGGAGACAAAAAATAACACAACCCATCAACGGAAAGATACACATGGCCTTTTACAAGCAGAAGGCTGGGTGCTAAATACACGAGATGACAGGCGATAACTAAGACGACAGAGAAACCAGCAGGCTGATAGACTGACCGGAGCATGTCCCCATCATTCATCTTGAGCAGGACGTTGTACTGGCGGAACTCAGCCTCGTTGGGGCAGTAGACCTCACGGGTGTCCAGGTCCTGGTACATCTCCTTCAGGCTCTGCAGGCACTTGGTCATGTTCTCGTTGTTGATCTTGGCGTCGAAGGACATCATGGGCTCCTGGCAGAGGTGGTGGCCGCAGTGGATGTGGAAGCGTGTGCACTTCTCAATCAGGGACACCGTGCTGGGGTCACACAGGTGCTGCTGGGTGATGTCCTGAAGAGGTGGCAAAGAACAATGAGTACATCTCATATTTTATAACCGTCTCACATTTAACTAGATCACTGATACTAATAACTATAAATATAATAATGGCAATAACCTGAAGGGCCATTTTAGGAAGCAAAGCATGTTTCCTTTAGTTCCTTTATTCCAAAATGTGTATTTTGAGCTGCCCTAACTTTTACCATTCAATAGCCAATTCATGTTACATATTTCATTTGCTGATATTCAGTTGTGATGGCTTCAAATTTCACCAACCTTTCGAATTCCTCTGGTTCGATTCCACAAGAAGTCATACCAGTCGCCATAGTTGCCTTCTCCCTGGTCCATGATCTGTGTGACCAGGTAGTCCATGGTCATGCTTAGACAAGGAAGTGCCCGCAGCTCATGGGGGAGGGGCTCTTCCTGGTCGGCCGACGATCTGCTATACTCTTTGATGGATGCACAGTGGTCCACCTGATAGACAGCATAGACACGTCCTTAGCAGTCAAACAGTCAGTACACATAGGCTGGTAGAATGTTGAGAAACCGTTCCATTGAGTCTGACTAGTGTGTGGATGGAACCCACCTTCTCAGTTTCGGGTACCACCTCGAAGGAGCTGAGCTGGTTGCGCGTCTCCCTCATGTAGCGCTCTTTCTCAGGACACATGTCAGGACACGTCCCCACAAACACCTTGGACATATCCAGATCTGTCCTCTTGGGCCGACCTGCCAAAGTAAAAAAAACAATCTATATGATGCCTGACCTCCATATGCCAACACAAACTAACCTAAGTGAACAAAGGACTTGACAACAACATATTAATGAACTACTTAAGGCATTTAGAAATGCTGTCTTAAGAGCCACAATTTGTTCATAATGTCCTTACACATCTCAGAAGAGAACCTCTGGCCCTTTATGACTATAGATTTCCACATCAGGGAAAAGGCAGTAATAGGTGTGACATAACATCAGCAACTTATTATGAATATGCCTGACCAGATCAGTGGCATATGCCAATCAGGTGATCAGTATCTGATCTTGTATCTGATTGTGTGACGATATACTTGCAATCCCAGGAGTGGGTACCTTGTCGGAGGATCTTGTCCCTCTGCTCGAGGAGGCGGTATTTCTCCTCTGCCGTCTCTGCCAACTGACCAATCAGGTGCAAGAGTGAGGACGGCAGGCTGCTCACTGAGCGCTCAGAACTCTCGGAAGTGGACTCCTGCTGTGGGTCATTCTCAAACTGCAGAGCCTTGGCTATCGCAGACTTCTTTAGTGGAGACCTGAGAAATAGATCACAAAGTAAAAAACACACAACAAAGTCACTTCCAATGGCTCTGCAACAGCTTTAAGTCGCATATGATGAAATATTTCACTATACAGTCCAATAGAAAAATAATAGGTAGAATCTAATGAAAGACCCAAATGGACAGAATGCAAATCCAAACAGAGACAGATGCCATGACATGACAGATATGATTCCGTAAGAGAAAACAAGGGAAACACATTTGCTCACCCTTTGCTTTGTTGAGGCCTTCGGAGAGGCGAGGCCTGAAAACCTTTTAGCCCGTCCTCCTCCACTGTGTCACTTCCAGGGTCCTCTCCCTCAAAGGACCCTGCACCCTTCTCTGCTGGACCTTTTGAGACCAGAAACGACAGCAATAAACCGAATGTGCTTTGTGCAAAGCAAATCATTTTAAAGACCACAATGCAGAGGGAGTCTGCCTTAAATGTTGAGTTTTACAGCCAAGTTAACAGCTTTGTGTGACTCACTTTGCTTCTTCCGCTGCCAGAATAGGCTAATTTCATTTCCATGCAACATCTTGCCCCTTTTCTTCGCTTTTGCTGCTGATGCCTGGCAAGACAGTACAGACATATAAGAACAAGATACCATAAAAGCAGTGACATCACACACTAGTGTAGTATGACCCTAGTATGAGGATTTTATAGTATGTAAACAAAACATATGTATTCATGACTCACGTGATCCTGGAAGTGCACAATGGCTAAATTCTTCTGAGTTCTGCAGAACACTCTACGCACTTTCCCAAAACGGTTGAAATGCTTTTCAATGACATCTTTCCTGTTGAGGTTGGGAGGGACGCCCTTGCACTGGAGGGCTGTCAGGTCCGTGGGAGAGAGACCCCCTAAGCTGTCTGAGCTCTCCTGCCGTTGGCGGCGCTTTCCGGGTTTGGGGGTCTGAGCCTCAGGCTCCGGATCTTCAAGTGTGCCTTAAAAAGACAAGATCAGGACATTTCATTTGTAATACAAATCAAATTGAGGATACCGGAGAGCAAGAAAAGATGTGCAAGTCATGGTTAACCCACTCACCCATTTCATCTGCCTTTTCAAGAACTTCCCGAGTTGGAGCTTGGGATCTGGGAGGAGGAGCTGATGTGTGTGCAGCTGGGGCTGGGGGATCGGGCCTCTGAGTTTGTCCCCACTCTGGGGATTGACCGTCCTCCTTTGGAGGTTGCCTCTTGACAGGATTAACGGACGACTTCAGGACACCACGCATGGCATTCCCAAAGAGCCCTTGCGCTGGTCCACGGCCCCGCAGAAGGGGCCGTTTTGACGGCTGCCTTGGAGCGGCTGCTGCACCTTGGTCATCCACCTCCACCTTGGCTGTCTTTCCCTGAGCAGCAGTGGGGTCATCTGGCTCCTCCTTCCGTTTCGTTCCTTTTCCGAAGTTGCCAAACGCACTTTCCCCGGAGTGTTCCTCGGTGCCACGGCTCACCTCTGAGCCTGCTGTCGCCTCAGGCTTCACCTGGGGGGCTCCGAAAGCCAATTGTCTGGATCCGGCCCCGCCAAAGGGAAACTTTTCTAACTCGGCCTGTGGCTGAAGAACTTTAGCAGAGAAGGTGAAGGAAGACGGGCTGCTGGGGACAGCTGTCGACTGGGTCACGCTGGTGCTGCTGCTCAATGGCACAGCAGGCCGAGAGAAGGTGAACTGCAGGCTGCTGGCAGAGCTGCTGCTGGTGGGGAGCATCTCCCTCTGAGGGGCCCCGGCAGCTGGGACAGAGATTGACGGCGCTGCGGCTGGCTGGGAAAAATTAAAGCCCAGCCCTCCTGTCTGGACACCTGAAAGAGAGAATCCAGTGCTAGCTGGTCCACTGCTGTCCATGCTGGTAGGAACAGACTTAGATGCCCCAAAGGGTTCAGATGAAGTTTGAGTGTTAGCGGGTTCTGGGCTTGCACTGAAGATGGGCTTGAAGACAGCCTCACTGGGTGGTTTGAAGCTGAATTCAGACATGCCAAAGCCACTATTTTGGGCAACATTCTGGACATTCAATGAAGGAGTGGGTGTTGTTGTGGGTTGTGAGAAGCCAGACTGCTGGCTAAAGGATGGCTTGGTGCCAAAGCTCATGGGTTGGGCTCCACCAGACGCCCCAGAGGAGCCTGTCGCTCCCTGCGAGATCCCTGATTGAGTGCCAAACCCAGAGGTCTGCTGACCAAATCCACTTGTCTGTCCAAACGCAGGGGTCTGTCCAAACGCAGATGTTTGTCCAAACATCAAACTCTGACTCTGACTCTGTCCAGTTGACTGTGCATAAGATGGTGGAGCGCCAAACCCTGTAGTGGTTTGTCCCAGAGGAGACTGTCCAAAGGCTGGAGTCTGTGCAGCGCTCTGAACCAGACCTCCACCCTGACCAAATGGAGTCTGACCAAACGCTGAAGTCTGTCCAAACACAGAGGCTTGTCCAGAGGTCTGTCCAAACACAGAGGCTGACGGCTGAGTAAATGCAGATGACTGGCCGAATGTTGACGTCTGTCCAAAGCTAACATTCTGTGGGGGGTTAATTGTGCCCTGCGGTGTAAAAGACTGAAAAATACCTCCGCCACGATTGGCATTATTTGGGGCCTGAAAGGCACCCTGTTGGCCAGCAAAAAAATTAGATGGATTCATTGTCAGAATAGGACAAGG